>NC_057794.1:107417097-107456611 GCF_018294505.1 Triticum aestivum | reverse complement strand
AGGGGGCGAATCGTTTTTTCGGACGCACTTCCTTGCGTGCAAAGATGTAGCTGGTGCGTCCCAGCAGTCAGGGGGGTGAATCGTTTTTTTTCCGGACGCACTTCCTTGCGTGCGAAGATGTAGCTGGTGGGTCCCAGCAGTTAGGGGGAAACGTTTTTTTTCGCGAAATACAGTGCCCCGTTCGGTGGGTCCCCGATGTCAGGTGGAGGAATAATTATTTTGCGCATAATAAGGAGGCACTTCCTTGTTGCGGCCGTGGACCCAGCTGTCAGCCTCTCCACATACAGTCCATGTCCGATGGAAGCCATTCCTTGACCATGTTGACCAGGCCACGCTGAGAGCACCAGGGCGGTGGACGACGACGAGGCCTAGGAAGGGGACGACGCGGAGCCGGGGAAGACGCGGTAGTGGATGCCCACGCGTAGAGGAGTATGAGGGTTCACTCGTTCGGCTGCGGTGTGAGGCTGCCGTCGCCACAGAATAACAGGGGGTGTGGGTGCGTAGAGGGATGGCCTGGCCAGCGGTGGGAGTAGTAGGTGGCGGTGAGGCCTCCACGGCATCACATCCGGCCACGGGCGGCAGGAGCAGGCAGAACGACCGACGTTGCTTTGGGCGGCTGGAGCAAGAAGACCAAAGGTTGAAGAAGCACTACGGCCGTTGGAAGGACATCGTACGGTCACTGGAGCTAGAATCGTTCATATATTGACTAAAGTTGACAAAGGCCTCCGTCCCAGTCAACTTAGTAGGCCCACAAGTCAGCCTCCCACCAAGGTGGGTCCCAGCTAGCAGGGGTATTCATTTTTTGTGCGTAATAAGGAGGCACTTCCGGTGGGTCCGAGCTGACAGCGGGGGGAACATTTTTTCCGCGAAATACGGTGGCCCGTCCTGTAGTTTCCAACAGTCAGAGGGAAACGTTTTTTCGTGAAATACTAGTGGCCCATCCGGTGGGTCCCTGCTATTAGGTGGAGGAATAATTATTTTCCGCGTAATAAGGAGGCACTTCCTTGCGGCTGCCATGGACCCAGCTGTCAGCCTCTCCACGTACAGTACTCTTCCGATGGAAGTTAGTCGTTGATCACATTAACCACGCCGCGCCGAGAGCACGAAGGTGGACGACGGCGAGGCCTAGGAAGGGGACGACGCCGAGCCGGGGAAGACGCGGTAGCGGAAGCCTGCACGAAAAGGAGTATGAGGGTTCACCGGTTCGGCTGCGGTGTGAGGCTGCCGTCGCCACAGAATAACAGGGGGTGTGGGTGAGTAGAGGGATGCCCTGGCCAGCGGTGGGAGTAGTTGGGGGCGCTGAGGACTGCGTGGCAGCACAGCCGGCCACGGGAGGCGGGAGTAGGCGGTCCCACCGGCGCTGCTTTGGCGGCTGGAGCAAGAAGATCAGAGATTGAAGAAACACGACGGCCGTCGGATTGACATCCAACGGCTACGTCTGCTAGAATCGTTTGTTGACGTATATAATAAGTAAAAAAATCTTGCATATGCATCAACTAAACAGGCCCACAAGTCAGACCACTCCCTCTTTTTTAATAATTTATATATAGCTCATGGCAACTTCTTATGCAATTTATTGCAGACGTTTTTTTGGTTGGCCAGGGCCAATTTCGCATATTTCTGTGGGTTCCAAACTATTTTTAATACCGAAATGTCGAGCCAGGTTTAAAGTACTTTGAAGATATATTTAAATTAGGTTAATGCCCAGTGAAATAGGAATCTAAAAATGTGAAAAAATTCAGAAATTATAAAGTAATTGCCAATTTGACATATGTCTTTATATTTACAACCCATTTCATATTACTTTCAAGATTTGCAGGCATCTTGAAAGAGTTGCAGCCCATCAGAGCATAGAAAATAAGTAGGCTTGGATTGGGTATCCTTCAGAAAAAATAAACTGGGCTCATTTTCACAAAGAAAAAATAGCTGGGCTGGTCACATGGTGAACATAAAATATAAGTCTGGGCTAGACGGGCCACAGCCCAGTTCAAACCCTGCTCCGTCTCAACAATACGAAACAAAAAATACTGCTCGAGTAGCTACGTCCCAGGTGTCAGCCGATCTTGTGTTGTTCTCTTGTCTATTGACTATATACGCTCACAATGTCGTGGGTCCCAGATGTCAGGAAAACACTAGGAGGAAGCATTTTATTTTTCCATACGCTGACGTGGTGGGCCCCTACTATCATCCTCTCCACGTACTTCTGCCGATTCCTGTTGTTTGTTGACCATGTTGACAACACGAGAGGGCGGCGCAGCGGCGAGCGCACCAAAGCGCGTGGAGGACGTCAGCGTTAACGATTTAGGAGACAGTGGGGCGGCGATGCATGCGCTGAGGCGCAGCCAGCCGTGGGAGGTGTAAGCAGGCGGCCCCGCCGGCGCTGGTTTGGTTTTGGCGGCTGGAGGAAGACAGGACTAAAGAAACACGACAGACTGTAAAAGCAGCAGGAGTACTTAACAACCTTAAGCGAAACCAGCAGGGGCACTTAACAACCAAAGCTGAAAGCAGTATGAGTACTTATACATGTTCAACCGTACAAAGCACGCCTCGAACAGTGCTACTTTGCCTACAGTTAACCAAGGGTGAGGCCGCCAAGCCCCAGGACAAGGCCCTGGCGCCACCCCGCGCATCCACAACCTTCTGAAAGTGGCTTCTTCTCGCAACGTGGTCAATAAACAGGATATTCACTTTAGAGCCATGGAAAAGCATGAACATAATCTTCTGTCCTATTCTCCAAGATGGACGGGCCTTCAATATTTGAGACCACCCATGAATAGGTATCTTTTCACCTCCTAGGGGAATTGAGTAGGTCGACATAAACATCATGTTGTGACCAAGCGCAAGTCTGACCCGACCATGGTCAGACATCTGTATAGGAACAATAGAACTCGGCAGTTCCTATTTCAAGAAGATCACAGCTGTAAAACTATGTATAAGCAATAGTTTATGAACAACATATATAACAGAAAACAGTTCATACCATAAGTTTCTCGACATAGTTGGACCTGTTCAACAAGTGCAGCAGTGGCACACATATCCCACGTGGCCTTCCACCGTTGAAACGCCCCACAAGGACCTCAAGACGATCAATAAAGTGTAGGAACTTGTGGATGTTGATCCAGTCAACTTTAGTGCCATTAGTAACAGCCGAGTTATTACAGAGTAACAAACGAGCAGACAGCTTAACTCTGAAAAAACCTACACGTGCCACCAATTATAAGAAAATATTAGTTAGAAGTAGCATCTTCATGAGAGATTCGTTGCTACTTCTAAAGTTAAATTGTGATTAGTTAGACAGAATAGGTGGATTAAGAAGTAATCGAGGCAACAAGCAAGAACTAGATACAAAACTAACATGGATGAACAATTGGAACGATGTCAGGGTGGAAGATCGCAGTGAAGATGAGACCAGGTTCTGCTATTTCCATCAACATTCATGCGCCAACTTTCCGTCCATAACACTTGAGAAAGTTTATCCAAGTTCGGCCATAAAAAAACAGCGATCTTCTTGGTTCATGAACCCAACTCGGAACATATATCCATAGTTTGTCTTCACTGTGACCATTAAACTAGTGTATTCAGTTATGGCAAGGCCGAGCATCTTGAGTACATGTGTTCTGGCAGAGCAAATAATACACTGCAGGAAAATAATATGAGAACACAACATGTTCAAAAAAAACCCACCCTCCCGGATAGAAAATAGGATTCTAGGAACATACTGTGCGCGTTTCAAAATGCTGTGTTAGGATGAGAAGGAACAAGTGTGGCGTCTCGGCAAGGGCATAGAAACCTATAGGGTACTCGCACTTTGGGCACTGCAAATGAAACACACTAGATTCAGTAGGAAGAAAAATACATCAACGGCGGCGGCTGCCATCCTAGCATTACCTGCGACCAAGGGACTTGGATTTATCGGGGATGGATGAAGAATTCGTACCTGGTTCTCCATGAGAAAACCCTATGCAGTCGCCAAGAGGGGGTTTTCTCTGAACAAGCAGACGAGGGAGAAGGGGATTTAGGCCCATTGAAATATTGCCGCTTCATCCGTCCAGCTTACTGCTAAAGCTGGAAAGGGGGGGTTGTGATTTGACGGCTCATTGGGCATTACCACGACGCTATGACTGGGGTGTGTCTACCGTGAAGTTGTGCACTCTAATTTGTGCATATGGCACGTGGACCCCGTTGCCGGTTGCCCCACATATCAGCGAAATGAAGTAGAAAGACAAGAGTAACTAGTTACACATAAATATATTTTTGACAGAGAGATACTCCCTCTGTAAAGAAATATACAAATATTTTATATCACAAGCTCACCTTGCCGAGAAATATACTCCCTCTGCAATGCACGGGCATTATGGGGGTTCAGCTTTTTTTATGGGGGTTCATCTGAGAATATAATACTCAGACAGGCTCACGGTTCTGGACTTTGGGTTGTAGGCTGACCCTGCATGTTTGGGGGCCCATGTGTTCTACCTTGGCGCTTTTCATATTGCAAGCGATTGGTACGGCGCTGGTTTTAGATGCTATCGCAAGGTGAATACACAAAATTGAATAAAGCATGACAGCTGTTGGAGTGAAATCGAACAACAGTTCCTAACCAGCAATCAGAGTTGCAATTCTATCAATGATATACCATGTGATAAATAATATTGTCGTACTACTTATACACACAGGACACTTGTTTCTCCATGCCAGATTATTACATCAAAATCTCTCGGAGGATAAATCAGTTCGGCAGTTGCGTACTACTACTGAAGAATTTCAAAGTTGATTTGGACCAGCTCTCCATGCCGAGAAAGTTCGATTTTGACATCATCCCCTACCACAAGATATGATTTAGATTTGAACCTTGACCATCCTTTAGCATCAATCATCATGCGACCATCCTTTGTACTTTCGGTATATTGAGCAGGTTCATTCACACCAAGGCTGCGCATGGTAAGAGAAACTTGGCCGCGGTCGCCCGGATTGTTGAACGACTCCCTCGTTGCTCTAGGAATTCTCCGTTTGCAAACAAGAATACATACCCAAACAGTTAGATCAACACAGTGAATCATGTGAAACAACATGGAAAGAAAAAAGAACAAAGCACTTGGGCGGCCAATGCTTACCAAGAAGGTGGACATGTCGGTTTTTGTAAGGACTTTGGTATATGAAGTGCGAACTGCAGCCTAGTCTGTTGCCGGTGCAACTGCACGGGCTGGAGCAGATGCAAGTGCAAGTGTTGGTGTAGGTGCTGAAGCCGCTGCTGCTGCCGGAGATGGTGCTCCTTGTAGAGCTGGTGCCGGTGTTGGAGCAGGTGCCGGTGTCGATGCCCGATCCTTCGGTAGATTAGACTGATCCGCTGACGCGGTCGGTGCCCAATCCTCAGCTGGATCAGACTGAGCTGCTGCCGCTGTCAGTTATAGAGCAACTGTCGGTGCTCGATCTATGCGAGACAGCGGCGATCGTGTCTGGTATGCTATGATCAGCTTTCTAACTTGACTAGGATCCGTGACCGTGATCCAGTTTTTTTCTTCATTTCTTTAAACGCGAGAAGGACTAATTGTGGCGGTTTTGTTAAACCAAACTGCAGTTCATCATAGGGATTCAGCTTGTACTAAGACAACAGACTGATCCAATTTTTTCTAGTAATATAAGTGATGGACAGTGCCTTCGTTACTGACACGACATAAGAAGTGAAACCTGCAAAAATAGCCATCATAGAGCAAACCGAACGGTTTATTCTGTGATGAATGTCACATGGCAAAGCCTGCATCGTAAAATTGCAGGAAAAGAAAGAAAACATGACATTAGATCAATAAGATTTAGACAGTAAATCAATAAGATTTACTTGATGTGACACGAGTGAATCCTTAGCAGGAAATCACTATGTTGAAGTACTAAACAAAAGATTGATCGTCCAACTACGCGTGGCATGCAGGGGCCCCGCCTACTCCCACAAGCAGGACAGTCCCAAGGTCGTGACAAATCATATGGACCGAATATCCATGGGACTGGAAATCCTGGTGGGTGCGATAAACCCTGCAATGCATACAGATATTGGAGTGTAACCATAATTGATAAACCGTCCTCACAAAAATATGATCTGGATACTTCAAAATATACAGACTGAATTGAGTGGACAGACATTAACATAGACCGTTCTCAGGACTGATCGCACACCAAAAGCGGCAGTACTAACAAACAATACAGGGTTCACAAACACAAATCAAGTACTGAACAATAGTACTTACTACAGACAAGCAAAGTTGCACTAACTAAACTCTGCAGACTATTTCTTGCCACCGACCTACGGGATGAACCCCGCATAACTGACTAGGCCATGGACTTCGTGTGAGATGTCTACATGCACCATCACCATCTTGTCAACCTTGGAGAAGCTAACCGAGTGGTCTTTCCACTCATAAACATGATGATGAAGACATGCCACATCAGATTTGTTGGGAAGCTTTACAAGAACCACACCCTTCGTAATCGAAGGCACAGCCAGGAAATTGCTGTGGTCAAGTATAGCCTTGAGAACACGCCTGACAACAATGCTACAGGAAAACACTAGTTTAGGACACATGGCGACAAGGACACAGCAGCTAGATAGTTCAGCAGTAGAACTCATCATCAGGTCTTCCAGTTCACACAGCATGACTTTGAGAACTTCATCTCCACCGCGGACCTGGTTCTAATTCAAACAGAAACCATATTTTATTACTACCTCCGTTCAGAAATATAAGATGATTTTCGATATTATACTCCATATATGACTACATATACACACAGAAATGAGTGAACAAAGACACTAGAACATGTCTTCAAAGGCATGAGAGCAGAGGGATTACATGCAATATCCATAACACAAGTTACTGAGGCAAATATACCCTCTTAAAATGTAGCATTGATGTTCATGAAGTACTCCCTCAATCCCAAAATTCTTGTCTTAGATTTGTCTAGATACGGATGTATCAAGTCACATTTTAGTATTAGATACATCCGTATCTAGAAAAATCTAAGACAAGAAATTTGGGACAGAGGGAGTAGTTGAAAGTAATCTACAAGAAATCAGTGTCAACCTCTCGCATATTTTGGTCAAAAGAGGAATTTTGAACCGTCATTTGGCACACTAAAATCACATGCAAGATCACCCAGAAAGTTGTACTACCAGTACTATAGTATTGCATGTTAGATGAAAAAACATGATCAAGATCGAGAAAAAGATCATTAACAAGAGACATTACCTGGACTTGCTTAATGAGGGATCTCGAAGAGGGGGGCTTGGACAGGGCGATGGCTTTGAGCTTGTCTGCGGTAGTCTCGGCGAGGTGCTTGTGCTTCTTCGTACCATGAGCCTCGATGGTTTTGGCCAGAGCCATAGACATCACGTCGGCCGGTGCTCCGGCGTCCATCCAAGAGAGGAAGCTGAGAGAGAAGAGTGAAAGGAGGAATGAGATGAGGGAGAAGCGAAGCGAGTGGGGGTTTTCTTCAAGAGAGGAAGCTGAGAGAGAAGAGTGAAATGATGGTTGCTTCGTCCGTCCAACTTACTGCTGGAAAGGAGGGGGTTTTGTGATTTGACGGCTCATTGGGCATTACTGCGGTAGTTCGATCGGGGTAGTCTACCGTCACTCTACTACAGAGTAATTTAGTGCATGGCTGGTGGACCCAGGTGCTGGCTGTCCCACACGTTGGTGAAAGTGAGTAATTTAGTGCATGGCTGGAGGAAGATCCGCATGGTAGAGCGTGTCCACTGTTTTTTTGAAGAAAAAAATGATTACAGCAAGTGTTTCCACCCTTACGATGGAGGAGTGCGAAACACGGCAGCCACTTGAACATACACAGTGCTCCTACTACTAGGCATGTGCAGTGGTTCATATGTCAGTACTACACAATCTTGTTGCTAGTGTAGTAAGATATGACGATAACAAATGATGTTGTGCGCATGTCAACTACTCCTATATGTAACATAGTACCGCTTTTTCGACTGTCCGATCGAGAATGAACGGTGAGATCAATGTTAATAGAACTAGGTCCACAACGCACGGAGAGTACGGTGCTACAGTACTCCACAAAACATGAACCATATGAAGCACGAATAGTGTTAGGCAGAGTGTATGAAGGGTGCACAAGATGGGAGCAAAAGTTCCCTTCTCGACCCACTTTTGGGTGTTTGGCAGAGTGCATGAAGGGTGCATGATTCCACACTAGTAGGTTGACAAAAATACACGAAGAGGAAACAACTATATTGAGATGAGAATGCAACCAAACACACCCACACGCTTTGTGCTACAGTGACTAATCTGCACAGTCTGAGTTTGATCCAACGGTCATGTTGCACCGAGACATGGACATGCCCATGCAGAGGGCACCTAAACACCACCAAAGTCCCTCTGCTTCTCGAGGCGCACGACGTTGGTGATGCAGGGTGCAACCTCCCACAGAGCCCGCTCCTGGTCGATGGGAGCCAGTGTCAGGCGCCTCACCTCGGACTCCGTGATCTGCTGCGCCGCCATGGCACCAGGTAGAAGCAATGGGGAGAGGAAGCAAAGGGGGCGAAACGGCTGAAAGGCAATGCAATCTACGTGAAGGCGGAGGGAGCGGGGAATATTTTGGTTTTCACAATGGTAAAACACCACTCGACGACTTCTCACATCAGGAGCAGTGGGTTTTTACAGGCGGAGTCATCATGACTAATTGCTGCCGCGCCTGCTCCCATCAATCAAAAAATTAAAAATCCTGCCGCGCCTGCTCCCGTCAATCAAAAAATTAAAAATCTTGCCGCACCCAAACACCAGAGCAACGCCGTGGTGGATATTTAAATTTACCTACCGACAAGTAGATAAAAAAGGGGTTAAAAACAAATGTGGCGGTGGCCTAGCTAATCGGTCGAACTAGCCGAACTAGCTAGCCGCCGTGCTTCACTGATGTACTCGGAGGGAAAGGTGGTCTTTCGTGATTTGATGACTCATTTACTTGCTTCGGCACTACGACCGAGGAGGACCCAGAAAACGCGCGGTAGGGCGTCCCACATCAGGAAGAATATATGCGTGCACCACCCGGGAGGACCCCGAAACCGCGTGGTAGGGTGGGCCACGTCTCGGCACGGAGGAAAAATGTGCGTGTAAAAATATACTTTATCAGACGTAGTACCTATGGTTCGACCTCGGGACCTAGCCAGTCGGTCGAAAACACCCCACTAGCCACACAGCTTCATCATGCAAACGTGGCACGGAGGATAGATGTGGTTAGCTCCGTCTCGACCAGCCACAACGTCTCTTGTTCTAGGCGATTCTTCTATTTTCCAAGCTTTTTTTAGTTGTAATAACACCACGGCGAGCTAGCGCCGCTCTTCGTGTGTGCCCGTGCAAAGGTTAGACGATGGAGAGAAGAGAGATTGAGATCACAGACCTGGGACCCACTAGTAAGTGAGACAATGGTCATGCACGAGTTGATGAGGTACTCCCTCTACTCTACTCAACGCAAGTATTGTATAAAATCAAGTTATGGGACAAAGGCAACAACCATTCATTTTTTTCAGGCTATCGACTTACGCTTTGTAGTCCAGGTTGCCAGTTCGAATCTTGTCTTTCAAATTTGTTAGTTTTAGGTCCAAATTTGATTAATGACAAGTGGGACCCCCGTGTGTTGTTCCGATATTTCAGTGTAGGATGGATTTTTTGAACAAACACTTTCCGCGGTTAGACAAGTAACGACACGAGTTACACATTTTTTGCAAGTTTACGAACAAAAATGACAGCGGCATAGAATATCACATCCACCTCGCAGCTTAGATACTATGGTGATACGAGTTTTTACACCGTTGGAAGTGAGATCCAATGGCTTGGGAGTAGTCTTTGTAATTATGCGCAATTTCCAAACTCTCCAAAGGTTTTTTTGCAAATAAAACATTCAGGCCTCATGTGTGCCGCTGCATCCTTGATCCAACGGCTCCCCGGTGCTCATATTAGGTGCTCCCCGTAGCTTAATTACCCGCTATGGTGATATGAGCATCTAGGTCGTATGATCAGTGATCAGATGGCACATGCATAGTACTTGTACTTTCTGTGCATTTCCCAGACTCTATCAGCCATATATTGCAAAAACATTCAAACCTCCTACTATGGGCCGTTAGATCTTAGTGAACTCGTATCACCATAGAATCTACGGTGCGGGAGCACCTCATACTCTCCCGTGCGAGAAAACATAAGGTGCTATCGCAGCTTGGATGCTACGGTGATACGAGCTTGGAGGTCGTTTGATCTGAGATCCAATGGCATCTGAGCAGTCTTTGTGCTTGTAAGCAGTGGCCAAACTCTTTTGGGGCTTTTCTGCAAAAAAACCATTCGAACCACCGAGGAGGTGTTGGGTCACAAATCCAACGCCTCTGAAGAGCTTGTATCACCAAAGCATCTAAGGTGTGGTAGCACATGATATTCTTACATACAGGAGAATATGATGGCCTCCTTCATCTTAGATGCTACGATGATACGAGCTTCGAGGTTGTTGGATATGGGATCAAAGGGCATCGAAGTAGTTTTTGTACAAATTGTGTGCAATTCTCAAACTCATTATGGTTTCCTGCAAAAATATTAAGACACATCATGTGAGCTGCTATATCTCAGATCTAGAAGCTCCAAGCAACTCGTATCGGCATATAGCATCTAAGGTATGGGGGCACATGATATTCTCCCTAGGAGGAGGGGTGGGGGTGCACAACCAATCGGTGGTTGGGAGGGTGGGGACAAATATAATCTAAACAACCCTAAACAGAGCTCCACAATTTTATCTAAGGTCGAGGGGTTGACCCCCGACAATCATAGCTCCACCTAAACACAACATTTGCATGTACTGTAGTACTAGACTTAATATTCATGTTTTAGTTTCATGTTCATTTTAAATATTGAACTGAGGACCATGGATGTCTTACATTTACTCCCTTCATTCCTAAATATTAGTCTTTTTAGAGGCTTCAAATGGACTGGCACATACGGATGTATATAGACATATTTTAGAGTCTAGATTCACTCATTTTGCTCCGTATGTAGTCACTTGTTGAACTCTCTAAAAGACTAATATTTAGGAATAGAAGGAGTATTTTTGGATTCGTGTCATACATGCATGGTTTGGAAAAATAGATGTACTATACTTATTGGATTGTTGTTGTGTTCGTGCGTCTGTGTCTCTGTGTGTGTGTGTGTGGTCATATGCTTGATGCATACAAAGTTTTATCACCTCCATATTGTTCATCTTTTAAATTTGAATTTGCATTGGAAAACTTACTAGGGATACCATAAAATGTGAAATCCACGTTGAGATCACTATATCACAAACTCACTCTAATTCAACAACTCGTCATAAATCAATTACCACGTTGAGATTAGTATTTGCAAGGAAAATACAGGTATTGTAATACACATAGATTCGTTCAGCAATTTAAAAGGTTCCTGTCGTATTCTCGAATGGTAGGACCCAACGGCATACCAGCAAGACCTTCGCTCGTATTGATCCTAAAAAACTTGGCTTGTGTCCTTTGGTAGCGTGCGTGGTACGCACATTAGGTAACCCCAACCAGTCGAGCCTCTGTGTTTCAAGTCGAAATATCTGACGGCCAGAATTCTAGCCCTAGGAAATTCCCCTCATGTCCCCGGTCCATAATGACTATCGATGAACAATGGAGGGATGCTTTAGTAACTAGACAACGTTACCTACTGTGCCGAGTAGGGTTCAATTCCCTCGGTCACCGCTCATCAAGGTCACCCGTCAACTGCATTGCCTAGTACTACTACTACTACTACTACTACACCAGGATGAGCACAGAATTGAGCCCGTTTGTTCGTGCCTAGTACTTGAGTTAATATATCAGGCAATGCACTGGTTCGGAGGGATTATCCTTTTACTCTACATATATAACTTGTCTGAAGTCTAACTAAGCAAAATGTTTGACCAAATCCTTTCTTAAGAAATACAACAGGACAGATGTACGGCTTGAAAATTTATTGCATGATGCAGGTTATGATATTGTTTCGAATCCTGGATCTTAAATTTCAGAAAATCCAAAAGTGAGCATAAATTCTTGAAATTAAGCATGGTCACGTGATATGGCACAAATATTACTTCGTAAGTTTTTTCTTCAATTTGAGACAAGCTGCTTATGACAAGTTGCACAAATGAAGAGCCAAGGTATTTTGGAACAAAGACCTGTCATGTTAAGGCGAACGCTTTCACTATTGAAACCATGGGCGTTTACGTGCCGCCATGAGTCCCCGCTTGTCATCGGCAGGTGCCGTCCGAGCAACCGTGTGAGTCGACGGGAGGCGTGCGAGCACACCGCTGCGCCGGCTGTCAGGGAGGCGTGCAAGCAGACCGCTGTGCAGGCTCACCGGGAGGTGAGCCCTTTGACCAGGCTCCGCCACTCACCGTCGTCCCAACTGGTCCCACTTTTAATTTCGCCGGTGCCACAGTTTAAAATCAACCCCGCACTACCCGGTATCACTACAATCCTCTCTCTTCCTCTCTGATTCTCCTGTCGTCTACCTCCAACTAGCCTGACCTAAACGTACGCCATGCCGCATCACGATGGTCTGCCCTTAGTATTCTAGTTTATTGAGGAAGACACCCAGCCGGAGTCTCAAGAACATAAGGCGCTTTAGGACGAGCTTGAACTGGCCTTGCAGGAAGACGCCGCACCTATCCCCGCTCCTGTTCCGGCTCCCCTCACCCCGACTGCGCCAGCGCCCATCCCCATGGCATTGATGGGCTGGGAGCCGCACATTGTCACCAAGCTTGATCCCACGGGGTTCCACGAGGTCCCCGCCGACTTTCACATGCACGTGCACCTGCCAGCGCATGCGCCTGCGCGTGCACTGACGCGCACGCCCGTGCCCGTGCCCGTGCACCTGCCAGCGCATGCGCCTGCGCGTGCACTGATGTGCGCGCCCGTTCCGGTGCCCGTGCACACGAATGTCTCCGCCGCGCCATTGACAACGCTTGTCCCCGCGCGGGTGCCAGTGCCCCCCTTAGTGGCATGGATGGCCGCCGTCCACCACTTCCTTGCACCAACGCCAGTCGCCTCCTCCCGTCAGTTGACTCGCTCCGAAGTCCAGAACATTTTGGCCTTCCTTGAAGCTAGGCCAACGTCCAGGAGTACGCTAACAACGGTGAAAGACGCCGCCGTCGCCGTCGGTCAGTGGCCCGACGACACACAGAGCACGGCAGAGGAGCCGCTTCCCACCGTGAGACGTCGCCGCCGCGTAATCTAAATTTGCCATGAAAAACGTTTGGATTGCCATGCTTAAAATTCGAACGTTTACCATTTCCGTTTATTTTACATCGATCATCGTATAATTTAAAGTCGGAGTCAGACTGAGCGAAATATATGGTTTGATTGATTGAATGTTCTGCTAGAGCCATATCAAATTAAATATAAAACGTCATCAAGCCACATGTATTCATTGTCATCCAACGACCTAGACTGCTTCAATGTTGAGCTCTCAACACGTTTAGCGTGCAGTTAATTTCATGCCAAAAATAGTGCTAATCACATGACAACACGCAAATAATATCCTAGTAGTTAATATCCGCATGCACTTAATATACTTCCAAATTAACATGCATTGCACGTACACACTGACTAGTGCTGCTAGTACGTGAAACTGGTACCGTGACTTTTGAACGCGTCCAGATATGGTCAACGACAACATCGCCCGTGAGTTCTTCCTGTTTGCCTGTGCGTCTAAATGCAGAAGGGGAGGAGAGAGAGAGAGCACACATGGAACCCACTAGTAAGTGAAGGTGAATAGTACTAAAAATAATATTACATGTTATCCATTAATTAGGTTGTGGTAATATAAAAACATTATGTGAACAAAGGGGGTACAACAAACATTGCTATTCTATGTATGTTGCCTATTGACATGCGGCTTGAAGGCCCGGTCGCATGTTCGATCTTCGTCCTTTATTTTTTAATTTGTATATGGGTCCAAATTTGTTTCATGACATGTGGGCCCCTCAGTGTGTAGTTTGTAGCACTTTAATTTGTGGGTCAAAATTTGTTCCATTCCAAGTGGACTATCGGTGTGTAGTTTTGTAGCTTATTTATAATAATTAAAGAGAACAACATAGTTTTTTCAATAATACCATGGTGCGACGTTGAAGACGAGAAAGGACGTGCGAGAGAGCGATGACCGAGCCAGAGGGAAATCAACTAGGGGAGTTGCGTGGGTTGCAACGGTGTTTGGAGTAGTTGTGGGCCGAATGCTACGAAAATAAAATCTAAACCGACCGAAATAAATGCTTACACAAATTAATCCAAGGTTGGAGTGCCCCTCGCAATGTAAATAGCTCCGGCTTTGCGAGGGATGGAGCGGTAGTAGCTTCAACGCGTGGAAGATACAGTGTGAGAAAGCGAAGTCAATTGAGAGACATATAGATAGAGAGACAAAGTGAGTGTGGTCCGACATTCATTGAACAAATATATATGCTCTGGAGAGATATAGTCCGATTGAGCTTTTTGGCAAGGGTGGGCACTGTAAGATAGAGCTTGAGAGATGATCCAGTCACAGACGTGTAGATATATTTTGTGTGTGGGAGGAAGCAAGGTCAACCGATCACATAGGGTCGCCGTGCGATCGAAAGAGTGAGACGGGTTGG
This sequence comes from Triticum aestivum, assembly GCF_018294505.1. Classification (NCBI taxonomy): domain Eukaryota; kingdom Viridiplantae; phylum Streptophyta; class Magnoliopsida; order Poales; family Poaceae; genus Triticum; species Triticum aestivum. Next base: position 107,441,974 of record NC_057794.1, on the reverse strand, counting down.
AGAGAGTGACCTAGATAGATGATGTGCATGAGAGAGTATACAATGTGAATAGGTCGAATTGGGCTCAAACATGGTGATATATCGTTTTTGTCTGAGAAAGAGCAAGGTCAATTGAGACATATGGAGAGAGAGGGATATTGAGTGAGCGTGGCCCACCATGAGGTCGAAAGAGTGGCAGCGGCTTGGATGGACTGACCTAGATAGGCAATCTGCGTGAGAGAGTATAGAGTGTGTCGATCGAGGGCCGAACAGGGAGATATATCATTTGTGTGTGAAAGAAAACGAGGTTAAACGAGACTCAGATAAAGAGAGCGAGATTGAGCGACTGTGGCCCGCCGTGCGGAAGAAAGAGTGAGGCAGTCTCGAGGGAATGACCTAGATATACCACGTGCGTGCGTGCGCACGAGAGGTTGGGGGGATAGATAGGCAATGCATGTATTTAGCGCGAGAGGGTGAGAGGGAGAGGGGGGAGAGAGAGAGCTCGGCATGGGGTGCAATGGCGGGTGTGTGAGGTAAATACATTTGGTAACAGAGTGGAAAAAGGGGTTGTGTAGTTGAGAGACATAGAGATCGAAACATGGAGAGAAAGAATGAATGTGTGTTGGAAACCGATAGCTTCCTAAGGTGGTTAGGAGAGGAAGATTGACCGATACAGGAAGTATGTAGCGTTTGTGTGTGTGGGGGGGGCTAAAAACAACATTTGAATGTACATAGTACGAGACTTAATAGCGATGTTTCAATTCGGTGTACATTGTAAGATTTGAACCGAGGACCGGGCATACAGGTAATTATTTCGAATTTGTGCCATACTAAGTTTCGAAAAGTTGACATTGACTCAGTTTGTTGTGCTATTTTGTAGGTCATATGTTTGAATCCATCCAAAAGTTTTCTCACTACCATGGTGTTCATCATATACATATGAATTTGTATTAAAAATTAGCGTGGATACAGTGAAATGCGAAATCCACGTTAGAATTGGAGATCGCTACGTGACACACACTGTAATTCAAATAACTAACTACGTGACACACACTCTAATTCAAATAACTAATTATGTGACACACACTCTAATCCACGTTAGCGTGGGTACCGTTTAGATTTTTTTTTCAAATAACTCCTCATTAATTAACTTATAGTACTCTCTCTGTTCACTTTTATAAGACCTTGAAGACATTTCAGACAATGTGCAAAACAGTTCATTTTAAGTTGTCTGAAATGACTTAAAAAAGTGAACGGATGGAGTATCTTGTTTCGAATGACTAATTATTGCAAGGAAAACACGGGCATGGTAATACATACATATTCGTTTGCAAATGAAAGAAGATTCGTTTGCATTCTCAAATGTACACGCATCAGGCAGACCAGGGTCGTGTCGGGGTGGATGCTGCTTCGGTGCCTTAAAGGCAACTTCCTTTGGGTCACTGACATGTGGGCCAGCCACCTGTTGGACCCACATGTCATGGACACAAAGGCAGGTGCCTTAAGGCACCGAAGCATAGTCCTGTCGGGGTGGTCGCGTGTGTCGGACGGATGCGTAGCACCCAGCCACCCACCCCCTCCCCCCACCAAAAAGGACGACGACAATATAAGTTTGCGCTTCCACGTTTCAGATTGAAATATCTTGCGGCCCCAATTCCAGCCCTGCAAAATCTCACTTCTCCACCGTCCCCTTCCACGCCCAGATTTTGCTCAAATCCCTAATTCGCCGCCAACCCTCGAATCGCCCCTCGTCTCGTCTCTTTCCCCACTGTTCCCCACCTCTGTGCCGGACGATGACGACGAAGACGACGGTCGCGCTTCACCACCGCACCGGAGCTACCTCATCTATGCCCTCGTCCACCGCACCAGGTGGTCCACAGACAACGTCGGCCGCCGCAACCGACGTGCCTCACAGACACCAAGTTCCACCGCATCAGGTGCGCTTCACCGACGCCGTCTCCTAGCTCACCGGGGCTACTTCACCGAGCACATCATCGCACCTCCGCCCTCGAGGCCGTTGGGGCTTCAACAATGGTCTCGTCCACCGCATCGTAGCGCTCCGCTGCCACTCAAGATCTGCATCCGTGTGCAGCCAGCCAACGCCAGCGCATCACCCTCAATGGCTCTGAAGTGACCCGCACTCTAGCTAGGCGAGCATGCCCAAACGCCGGCCCGAACTAGGTATCCACACATCACTCCCTTGTGCACTGTTCCGATGATGTTTGGATATTCTTTCACTGCTCTCTTAGCTTACACATCTATGCAACTCTGACTTTAACTCTTATTTCTTCTGGAGATATCATCTGAAACAAGCAAATCCATTTTTTAGCGAAGCATGACGGCACTACGAGATCTGGTACACATCCTGCACACCTGTATAACCTTGTAAGTATCTGTCCTCCGGTATAACATCAAGGTCGATTCCTCTTATTTGATCAACCATTCGCCGTGTCAAAAATGCAGAGGGGGATGCAAGGAGCACAAGGCCTGCACATCCAAGCAAGTGGTAACATGGACTTGTACATGGAACATCCCAAGCGCAAGCAGAGCTGCAGTGAGCCTGTACAACGAGCTAGCGTAAGTCCCTGCATTTCATTTAATTCATACTGGCATTCGTGTACGATTTGTGTGCAGTGGCTGATCCACGAATTCAAGTTACCATGGGTGAACATTTAACTTAAAAAATACGAAGGCACGTCCACTCCGGAAATCAACATAACTTGAGAAATGTGAATCTACATGAAGTTTGAAAACCAGCTAATGATCCAAAGTAGTTCAGATTATAAACACTAAATGATGCAAGCACCAAAAAACACAAAATGCAACATGGTGTACAAGGACTACAAACATGGTCTGTACCTGCTTGAATTATTCATTCGCTTGCTGAAAGTATCGAAGTGTAATTGCATGTATAACCAGTGCGCAAACTGCATATCAATATATCTATCCTGCACAAGTATGCCAATAGTTTCAAACAACAGATTAGAAAAGTATTTATGCTAGGTTGTCATGATATGGGGACTTTCTGGTAGATGGCCTCGACATTTCCTCAAGCTATGAAAATGCACTATAGTTTGCTTGGCATCAATGCCTGCAAATCTCTGTCTCTCTCAACATAGTAGATCATCATTAGACACTAAATCCTTCAATGAGCTTGCAAAATGCTTGCATTAGATCCCTCATTAGACACTATATGTTCATCACCAGGAGCATGTAAAATGTTTGCATCAAATCCTTCATTAGCAGTCTGTTCATTAGACACTTCAGGCTCAAGAACAACATGAGCTTGTATGTTTGCACCAGAAACTTGATCAGATACATCAGATTCAGTCAGTTCAGTATTGATTGGGGGAGTTATAAAATAAGTAGAAATTGGTTTCATTTTCTCATAGATTCCCTAGATACAAGCAGCTTTACAACACCGTCAGGTTTAACTATTGGCCAGAAATTGAAGAGTTGAATTAGATATAATCAGGGATGTGATGTACCTGCTCGTTGTGCATGCTACTCTTGCATTCTGCGACTGTCCGTTTGTGCAAGATCGATGCCATGCCCGTGCTGCCGCCGCTGCCTCCCACACAGGCTACACCCAGGGTTGGATCTTCATCTTCTTGTCCTTCCGTTCGCTTGAAGCCCGGCGACCGCCCTCCAACGAGGGTGCGAGGAGCGAACCAGAATAGAGGCTGGAGCGAATGAATTGGGATTTTTCCTGCTGTCGATCGATATGGGAGGCGCTCGTTTGGGCCGCGAGCCTGCTATAGGGCCTGCCTTGCACTTATGTTATTGGCCCATCCAAATTGAAACATTTTTCTTCATTTTTACATTGCCTGCTCGTGCGTTGGAACGAACAAAACTAGCATGGGCCAACCTGGACGACTCAAACTAGGTGCACACCTTCTAGCCACCTATGGCGGCCGCCCATACCAGCCCCTATGGTGGCGTCGCCCCTTTTTGCGTGTATGATTGTATAGTGAAAAATATTCCAGTGGCACTTTTGATTTACCCACAGAATGGTTGAATTGCTTGTTTCAATGAACTGAGTTCACCAATAATGTGAAGGATGCCAGTATTTTCATCCTATTGTAGATTGCTTAGATCTCGATATGCCAAAAGTAATCGCATGAAATATACAGTAAAAGCCAGTGTGATGTGTTTGGCTACAACTAGTCTGACTACATGTCCTCATATAACATATCAAGGACAAACCATCTTACCAGATTAACCATTCGACTTACCCATGCAGTGTGGGAAGAAAGAAGTATTGGGACTGCGTATCCAAGCAATTGATGCCATGGACTCCTTCGTACAACCTTGTAAGCGAAAAAGAAGTTGCAGTGTGCCTGTACAAAGAACTAGCGTAAGTTCAGTTACCTGCTTCTCAGAATTTTAGTTAGCCACTTATTGCAAAATTGTTCAATTATGTTGCTTGGCTTAATTTAGTTTGCCACTGATTACATAATTGTAGACTGTGCTTATCTATGTGTTTGATACTTACTGTTAAGAATTACCTGTTTGCCTTAACTTAAATATCTACTTGTTTGTTTAACTGCTTTGCTGCTGCAACAGCGGGTTACAATGATGTTAAGAACTACTTTTCAGCATCCAATTGGAACTCTTTAATTCCTTGTTTGTTTAACTGGTTTGCTGTTATAACTCCCAGTTTAGATGTTTTGCTAACTTCAACTTTTCTGAATCCAATCGGAACTTTAATGGCAAAACAGGTTAGCCCAAGATCAAAGAGCGAGGTCCCCATGGACATTGCATCATCCCACAGCAGTGGCACCGGCCCAATCGTGCATTATGAATTGACAACTGCTGATGCACTAGAGGCTAAACTAGTGGTAGAAAGAGATTCTGCTTCTGCACTTAGAGATGAAGTTGACATGTTGAGGAAGCAAACAACACAATCACAAGTAGTACTCAAGACAACCATTAAATATTTGGTGGATTTCAAAACGAAGCAAGCTGAGACTGACCAGATTGTTAAGGTCCTGAAGGAAAAAAGTAAATTAAATTCCTTCTTGGTAAATCATAGGTGAAATGTTATTTCCATAGTTGAATAACCTTTGTGTTGTCTGTTCATGTAATCAATCAAACCATTTGTTTTAGAGATCATGTAATAATTGTTTTTTTCTTTTTTGGTTTGTAATTTTATTTGAGCACAAGCCTGTATTAATTGATAAGACTCGGAGACATTTCATTTGGATTACTCTGCCAGACCTACAAATATGCCAATCGGGCTGAATGTGCATTCAGCAATAGTAGTAGTATAGATGGACCATAAGTGGCACGCATCGGAAAGGGCCAAGATGCTGGCTAAAAAAAGGATGCTGTTGTAGCCAAAAAAAAGCACAACGGCCTAGCTTATGTATGTTAGTTGATATTATTGATCCATATACTCTATAAGTGTTTATATGTCTGTTAGTTCTGTACATTCTTGGTTGATTGACTCGGTATTTGAATCTTGATACATCGCTTGTGTACATATCTACTCCCTCCATTCCAAAATAGATGATTCAACTTTATACTAACTTTAGTACAAAGTTGGGTCATCTATTTTGGAATGGAGGGAGTAAATGGGAGTACACATTATGCTGCGTGTGATATTTGAGTTGGACATGAAGTGTTCCAAATATTTGAATTCACCTTAAACTGGATTCTAGTTTCTGAATTTGAGTATCGGCATATTTGTAAACCATATTCATATATGACAGTGGAATACATCTTTGTCGTCCTTTCGAAGATATATAAAAACACATAGAATGATTTATAAAGATTCATATAGGAATACAAAATGGATTCGAATTTAGTTGCCAGGGTAAACGTGGATGCTTATTGTCCCAAAATTCGAAAGAAGCAGCAAAATGTCCACTCCCACGTCGGCTGCCCGAAGCCAAGTGTTTGGGAGATGGAAATTATTGTCTACCCATTACACGGACAATCCATCGGCCTGATTTCCACTGCTCTAAATAGGGGAAGGTTAGTAACTTCAATTAGACGTGACACGACCGCCTCTGAGCCATTCCAACACTGTGGGCGTCAAACATGGGCGGCAAAACTTATTTGATTCAAGCTCATCCGAAAGACCTCTATTTCTCCCTGCATTCCCCATTCATACACGGTGGGCGGCGAAACAAACTCAACTCGGCCGAAATCGATGTAGGCAAATATTTTCAATAGGAGCAGGTTTGTAACTTCACTCAGATGTGACACAACCGCCCTACCCGTCAGCCCCGTTCATACACCATGGGTGCCAACCACCCTCTCCTCGCCCAAAATCGCTCTGGGCAAATATTGGCGAGATGCGAGATTACTGTCCTATCCCCAACCGACGAGATGTCCAAATTTTAAACGGGGGCTAAGTTCATAACTTCCCCATATTTCAGATAGGCCCATCCCAAAAACATGGTTCCCTGTACCTCTCCCTCCATTTTCCCATTCATACACCGTCCGCGCTAGAACACCCCATCCCCACACCATCCTCCGTCCGCCACCCCATCCATCGCCGCCGTCTTCCACCACATCCATCGCCACCGTCCTCCACCATACCAGAGCGCCTACCAAGACCGTGTCGTCCACTGCTAGAGATAGACGTTTCTCATCCACGACGACGGACCAATAGCCTTGCATCGCGTCCTCTCGTTTCATCGGCTCCGTCGTCCTCTTTGTCGGGGCCGCTCACACGACCTTCTCTTCCACCGCAACGGGACTTATCCCCCGATGCACCCGTCTACCGTCGCAGATCTGCTTCAACGCCACCGACAGCCATCGCACCGGCACTGCAAGAGAGGTGGTACTTCATACCTCCTCAACTTTTTGATCTCAACCAGAAAATAGATCTTAACTTAGTTACTCTACTTTCTTTTCAGCTCTTAGAATTTAGTTCTTAGTTCGAAGAAAACAATGTATGCTAAATATCATTTCTCCGGTTTGCAGCTTCAAATCTGCCATGGCACAGCCATAATACGGTTTAATTGACCATGCTTAGGTTTTAATTGATCATGTTGGTTTCATGGTGGTTTCATTAATAGAAATCGGAGGGGAAACCCTCTTTTGCTGAAAAAAATATGCTTAGAGTTTCCCCCTTTTATGATCACTATACGACCAGAATACGTGCTTCGTGTCATAATAACACTGCTCCACCCATCAAGCTAAACAAGCTTAGTTGTTCAAGTACGAATCTGATATTATTAAAATAGAGTTGTTTAATTGGTCAGATAAATGTTCCTAAATTAGTTTCGAAAATGCATATTCGCTGCTCGGGTGTGTATCTCTACAGGGTGCCCACGGTGGGCAGGCCCACGCTGGGATTTTGGGTCGTCCCAGGCCCCGATTCCCCCCTATTCTGCTGCGTGCTTCCGATCTCTACTCGCCCCCAGCCGCCTGCCTCGCCGGCGACTTGCCGTCCCCGGATGGCATGACTCTAGGAGGAGATGCGGGACTAACAGGAGGCCAGGAGCCGCTCACCCAACAGCGTCACCGCTGCCCGGGCGCGCCGCCATGCCTACCTTCCCAGTCCGTTCAGGGCTCAGGCGTGCAGCACCCACCAAGCCAACCCAATTTATCCTAAGATACGTCCTCAACACTCAGCAGGCACTCATCATCACCTATTTTCTAATTGATTCATTACTCATTAGGCAGGACTGTCATTAGGGTTTGTTGTGTGCTCAGTGCTACCTACACTTAATGGTTCACATGTATTTTGGTAATCTTTAGTACCTCTAAAGTTCACAGGGTTTTCAAAATTCCGGCCCTCGAAACAGAAACTAGTCATTTTGGATTGTTGGTCGTAGTGACATTGACCCATATTACTACTGCAAGCCAGGTTTGTTGAAAATTTTACTTGTCTTTCTTACTCATTCGATATAATATCCAATTATTCACGTCGATTAGTTGCAAACAATAGGTGCTAGACAAACTTCTTCATTCAGATTTTGGACGGTCTCTTACTGCAGTTACAATTCTGCATACCTGTCCTAGTAAGCTCACAAGTAAATGATTGATTCACTACATCTATGCTTGCTTTGTCATATTTGTTGTCAATATTCTTTTAGGGTGGACCACCCTGTTTCTAAATACTGGAACCGTAGACATGAGTGAATAGTATTTCTCTATGTGATCTCTTCCATCATGTGCGGGTAACGGACACTCCATTGTATAGAAAGAAAGTGTCATTTCCAGCTTTTACATAGGTTTCGATCTTTTACATGGAATACAATCTGCCTACTTGCTTTGTGTCGCACTACTAACACTCCACCCTTGAAGCTAAATATTACTCCACTCATAATTGCTTAGTTTATTTGTTCAAATACGAATTTCATATGATTCTAATGTTCCTACTTCAGTTTTAAAATGTGTGCCTGCCTGTTATAGAGACATAAGGGGTTTGTATTTCTGTGTGTGGTCTGGTCAGCACGGTTGGGGAGGTGAACTTTGCATATGCAGGGGTTTATAGGGAGACACTCTCTGAGTTGAATCCGCAATGCATTCCATAGATAATCTGACCACTTTTTATGTTTTCATGAATCTCAGATTCTGAATAGCATCATAATGATTATGAGCCTACGTGCATGAAAAGAATAAAGCAGAACAATGCCATGGCTTCCAAACTTGGCATTAAGGGACTGAAATCAAGTCTGGATGCAATGCAATGCAAACGTTCTCCACCTACAGATTCATGCTCATAATACGATCCTAACAGTGATTCTGAGCTAGAGGGATACCTAAGTCAATGTAGCTCCCTAGTGGAGGAGTCAGAGGAAGATGCCCTATCTTATTCACCCATCAAGGTACTTGCTCTAACTTTCCAAGGATACATTGCTCGCACATATCTTGCAACTGATGCTTTGCATTGCTTCTACTTTGTTGAACTGCCATTAGCTTAGTTTACACATCGTGTATGTGAATACGCCCTGCCTATCCATTTTCAATACATATTCCATCTGTCATTATACCATATTTATCCATTCAAATGTTGTTCTTGTGTATCAGACGTTCAAAAGGAAGAGGGCAATTGCTGATCGTGGAGGAGCACAAGCAAAGTATTTGGAAAAGGTAGTGGCACCTGATAAATCAAACAGCCCATTAGGTGTAGTTGCAATATCACCTGACCCACAAAATACCCCAACTCTAGCAGACTCTAGCCCTACTACACTGGTCATTTCTGATGCCCCAACTCAGCAGACCCCAACTACAGCAAACAGTATGATTATGCCAGTTGACATAGCACCAACTGTATGACGCAAAACCCCCCATTCCAACAAAGAGTACACCAAATCCAATTGCCAAATCCCTTTTCAAACCAGAGACAGCCCCAGTTGCAGCAAATAGGACCCCTGTTCCATTTCTTCCCAGTTTAGAAGACGAAGCTTATGTTGCTGTCAGGAACTTTGTGCGCATCTTTCCTTCATGGAAAGATTATACCGCAGACACAGAACAATTTCCAGTCTTCCTCCGCAACTTACGCGTAAGTAATGTACTAATGTTATTCATGGTCATTACTGCATATGTTTCTGCTGACAGAAGACACAAGATTTCATTCTTTTAAATAGGCGAGGAGCAAACTGGATTATGATGACGAGCAAGGGTTGGTTGCGCTTTTCAAGCACTCGTTGATGAAGTATCGTTCCTACCCGAGGCAAGCGCACTTCAATGGCAAGCCTCTGAACGAAATTTGTGTAAAGTCTCTGGTGCTACATTTATCCGACGGTGACTAGAATAATCTTGTTACACATTGGTCTCTGCTGCAGCGTAAGGTACTATCTATGATATCACATCACAATTTGAACTACATTTCTGCATTTGCCTTAATATCTCACTTGTACGAAAACTATTAGCAGAAGAACATTCGTTCTCAAGGGACCACAGAATCTCGCAACTATACTGCACACTACATTGCTCTTGTGAGTACCTCTTGCCGTGTATGACCATACTTACTTTCATAGCTGTTTGATTATGTAGCATCACTGCACATGTTAGCCTCGTAATCGTCCATTTGGTGGACATTATAAGATCTGTATGGACTCTTACATAAATTTAGAATCAACCCAATGCTTTTTAAAGAGGTTTAGCTCTGCAGTCCTCTTGTAAGGACTGAACGTGGTCTATCACTGTACTTACATTAACAGCTACTCCCACCGTCCCATATAAGAATGTTTTGTACAGTACACCAGTGTTCAAAACACTCTTGTATTATGGGAAGAGGGATTGGTTCATTTTGTAGGATTCTGCATCTTATTTCCCTCGCCCACCATTTACTAAAAAAGATCAGATCTATATTTAATCTTACCAACAAGTAGAATACACAGACAATGCCAGTGCAGAAGTGTAGCCCATTGCTCTTGTCATTACATTTTGTCCTGTAACGCTTGTACTTCCAGGGATTGGTAGTTGATTATGTAGCATCAATCTGCATCTTATTTTCATTATCCTCTATCCCTTCCAGTATTATCATATCTATAATTACTCTCTACAAAATGTAGAGTACAGGCAATGCTTATGAAGAAGATTATGTGCTGAAATTCTTGAGTTATCCTTCCCTTGACATGGAGAAGGGCATTATAAACCCGGTGTTAACTGTTAATGTAAGTTAGTCCTTCTAAAGCCTTTATCCTCAACTGTTGTTTAATTTTCTCATACTCCCTATTGTTTACTGCTGTTTAGTTTGCTGTTTCTACCAAAATGCATGTTCGTAAGAACCGTAAGTTCTAAGTTTTACTTGTAAAACCAAATTCATTATTCATACCATGCACATTACTTAATACTCCCTATATGTATGCTTGTTTTTGTGGATCTATAATCCAGTGTGTGGTGAAGCAGCCCATGTTTGCACCTTGTCATCTCTTGTTTTATCTTACTGATGTGGCTGATGATATGAACAACATGCCATGCACATTATCCAAAATAGATACAATGATTTTCTTTATCCTTCATCTATGCTTGTTATGTTGACATGGTAATCCAGTAGTGTGGTGAAGCTCCCCGCATTATGAACAATGCCAAATTATGATATTGATATTTTGAACTTACTCTTTATTTTCTAATTTGAAATTGGATAGAATTGACAGAACAATTATCATCTTTGTTTATACATGTGCAAAACCTGTCATCTCTCCGCTTTGTTTCAGGGTGATATTCCTGATGGCATGCACAAGTCTGCTGAAGGCTGTGAGACAAACCCAACATATATTGCAGCAAAGAAGGCAAAACATCTTGAAGATAGCGAGACAACCCCAAAGTCTTGTCTTGATGCAGTGTTCAAGTTACTTGAGACTAATAGTCAGACAAGCTCATAGAATTCGTTGTCTGAATCAGTTCGACTTCTTCAGTCCCAAGTTCTAGCAGAAAGGCATTCTGCAACTCAACTTCGACTTGAAGTCCTATCTCCAAGAAAGATTGCAGAGAACACCAATGAGAACCTCATCGCTAAACAGCTACACCTGGAAGCTATGACCAACATGCTAGGCCGGTCTCACAGCCTTGCTCGGCAGCTTGCGCAGCAGTTCCCCCGCAAGGCTAACCTTTCTTGAACTGTCTTGGAAGTGGTCTCGGTTCAGTATTATTTTGTTACGCTGCAATGGTGCCCAGTTTTTGTAATCTGCTTCTTCGTTGTGCTTTATGATCACTGGTGGTGAACTTCGATGCCAAGTGGATGTAATATACCTTAAATCCTTTATTGTATAGTGTAGGTTTATTCTTAGTTACTATGCCGTAATTTCTTTATTGTATAGAGTAGGTTTGTTCTTAATTCCTACTAGTTACTGCCATCATTCGCTATCTAAAAAAAATCAGATGTAGTCGACCGGACCGAAACATTCGACTCTAACGGGCCAAGTTTTTAGCGGGCCACAATTGGGACGGCCTGCGTCTTTCTTGGGCCCAAATGATTGGGGCCTTCACACATTGTGCCAGGCCCAAACTTACACCGGCCTATATTTTAGTTGGGCCTTTTGTCGACCCAGCGCTTAGTTTAGCCCAGGTAGCATTGGGCCATTAACAGGCTGAATATTATACTGGCCTGTTACGGTCGAGATGAAACCATGGGCCTTTAGCAGGCAAAAATGCATGTTGGGCCTCAATTTTCACTAGTCGTCGACGGGCCTTCAGCAGGCCGAAATGTAGACCGGGCCGTTTTGGGCCCAGTTAGCTCACGAGCCGTTACCAGGACGAAACATATCTTGGGCCTTAGTTGGCCCACTGATATGATGGGCCTTTAAGAGGCCGAAAGCTTAGCACAGGCATCAACGGGCCGAATTACGCGACAGGCCTTTAACAGGCCCAAAGTCACATTGGGCTTAACTGTTGCCACCTTTAGCATGGGCCGTTTGTGGGCCCGATGTCTTGTCAGACCATATATGGCCCATGGGCAGCACGGGCCATTCCCAGGCCGAAAGTCACACCGGGCTGAAATGGGCCCATGTCTACATCAGGCCTCTAATAGGCCGAAAGTCACTGGGCTGTAGTTGGGCCCAAATATTCGGCGAACAATTAACAGGCCATATCTGGCTTCGGGCCGCAAATGGGCCCAAATATTGGGCGAACAATTAACGGGCCAGATCTGGCTTCGGGCCATAAATGGGCCCAAATATTGGGCGAACAATTAACGGGCCAAATCTGGCTTTGGGGCGTAAATGGGCCTTTATTAAGCAGGTCGTTATTGGGTTGGCCACTAGTACCTGATTAAGTTCTACGGGCCTTTGACTGGCCGGCCTTTTTAACCTATATGGGCCTCTGTTGGGCCCAGCCACGTGTCGACGTATCATAGGCATGTCTCCTCCAATGGACGGGCGACATGTGGCGCACTGACGAGCTGACAGGTGTTCCCTTCGGCCAATCAGAATTTTACACGTGGAAATTTCCCATTGGTCAGGGCTGTTAGCGGGTTATCGAATCCAAAATCCGACACGATAGCTTAACGGTGTTCTGTTACGGTGGATGTCACGTGTCGATCACCCTTGATGAAAGCACTTCTGTGATGCGCGGTTTATCGTCATGGAAGTGGACACTTACATGATGATAATTTTGGTAATGTCATGGAACACTTCTACGACAGCACAGGTATGACTATCTTGATTCTGTCATAAAATCGTCATGGATGTACATGCATGAGAAAAAACGCGACCTACTGTGACAAACACGTATCATCACGGAAGTGTATTTTTTTGTAGTGTTGTCATATTGCTATGCATGATCATGTAGTTGACATTGTATTTGTGACAAAGCCACCGTTCATAATCCTTCCATACATGTCACTCATCCATCATTGCACATCCCGGTACACCTCCGGAGGCATTCATATAGAGTCATATCTTGTTCTAAGTATCTAGTTGTAATTCTTGAGTTCTAAGTAAATAAAAGTGTGATGATCATCATTATTAGAGCATTGTCCCAGTGAGGAAAGGATGATGGAGACTATGATTCCCCCACAAGTCGGGATGAGACTCCGGACGAAAATAAATAAATAAAATATGCCAAAGAAGCCCAAATAAAAAAAGAGAAAAGAGGCCTTAAAAAAGAGAAGGCCAAAAAAATATAATAAAAATGAGAGAAAAAGAGAGAAGGGGCAGTGCTACTATCCTTTTACCACACTTGTGCTTCAAAGTAGCACCATGATCTTCATGGTAGAGAGTCTCCTATGTTGTCACTTTCATATACTAGTGGGAATCTTTCATTTTAGAACTTGGCTTGTATATTCCAATGATGGGTTTCCTCAAAATGCCCTAGGTCTTCGTGAGCAAGCAAGTTGGATGCACACCCACTAGTTTCTTTTGTTCAGCTTTCATACACTTATAGCTCTAGTGCATCCGTTGCATGGCAATCCCTACTCACTCACATTGATATCTATTGATGGGCATCTCCATAGCCCGTTGATACGCCTAGTTGATGTGAGACTATCTTCTCCTTTTTGTCTTCTCCACAACCACCATTCTATTCCACCTATAGTGCTATGTCCATGGCTCACACTCATGTATTGCGTGAAGATTGAAAAACTTTGAGAACATCAAAAGTATGAAACAATTGTTTGGCTTGTCATCGCGGTTGTGCATGATTTAAATATTTTGTGTGGTGAAGATAGAGCATAGCCAGACTATATGATTTTTGTAGGGATAGCTTTCTTTGGCCATGTTATTTTGAAGAGACATAATTGCTTGGTTAGTATGCTTGAAGTATTATTATTTTTATGTCAATATTAAACTTCTTGCTACAATAAAGAGAAATACATGATGAATATGTTAGGTAGCATTCCACATCAAAAATTCTGTTTTTATCATTTACCTACTCGAGGATGAGCAGGAATTAAGCTTGGGGATGCTGATACGTCTCCAATGTATCTATAATTTTTGATTGTTCCATGCTATTATATTATCAACCTTGGATGTTTTATATGCATTTATATGCTATTTTATATGATTTTTGGGACTAACCTATTAACCCAGAGCCTAGTGCCAGTTTCCGTTTTTTCCCTTGTTTTAGAATATCGCAGAAAAGGAAAATCAAACGGAGCCCAATTGACCTGAAACTTCATGGAACTTATTTTTGGATCAGAAGAAGCCCAGAAGACTTGGAGTGCACGTCAGGGGATCAACGAGGAGGCCATGAGGCAGAGGGGCGCTCCCACCCCCTAGGCGCGCCCTCCACCCTCGTGGGCCCCTCGTGGCCCCCCTGACGTACTTCTTCCACCTATATATCTCCATATACCCTAAAAACATCCGGGAGCACAATAGATCGGGAGTTCCGCTGCCAGAAGCCTCCGTAGCCACCGAAAGCCAATCTAGACCCGTTCTGGCACCCTACCGGAGGGGGAATCCCTCTTCGGTGGCCATCTTCATCATCCCGGTGCTCTCCATGACGAGGAGGGAGTAGTTCTCCCTCGAGGCTGAGGGTATGTACTAGTAGCTATGTGTTTGAGCTCTCTCTCTCTCTCTCTCTCGTGTTCTTGAGGTGGTACGACCTTGATGTATCACGAGTTTGCTATTATAGTTGGATCTTATGACGTTTTCTCCCCCCTCTACTCTCTTGTAATGAATTGAGTTTCCCCTTTGAAGTTATCTTATCGGATTGAGTCTTTAAAGATTTGAGAACACTTGATGTATGTCTTGCCGTGCGTATTTGTGGTGACAGTGGGATACAACGTGATTCAGTTGATGTATGTTTTGGTGATCAACTTGCGGGTTCCGCCCATGAACCTATGCATAGGGGTTGGCACATGTTTTCATCGTGATTCTCCGGTAGGAACTTTGGGGCACTCTTTGAGGTTCTATGTGTTGGTTGAATAGATGAATCTGAGATTGTGTGATGCATATCGTATAATCATACCCACGGATACTTGAGGTGACATTGGAGTATCTAGGTGACATTAGGGTTTTTGTTAATTTGTGTCTTAAGGTGTTATTCTAGTACGAACTCTAGGGCTGTTTGTGACACTTATAGGAATAGCCCAACAGATTGATTGCAAAGAATAACTTTGAGGTTGTTTCGTACCCTACCATAATCTCTTCGTTTGTTCTCCGCTATTAGTGACTTTGGAGTGACTCTTTGTTGCATGTTGAGGGATAGTTATGTGATCCAATTATGTTATTATTGTTGAGGGAACTTGTACTAGCGAAAGTATGAACCCTAGGCCTTGTTTCAACGCATTGCAATACCGTTTACGCTCACTTTTGCCATTAGTTACCTTGCTGTTTTTATATTTTCAGATTACAAAACCTTTATCTACCATCCATATACCACTTGTATCACCATCTCTCCACCAAACTAGTGCACCTATACAATTTACCATTGTATTGGGTGTGTTGGGGACACAAGAGACTCTTTGTTATTTGGTTGCAGGGTTGCTTGAGAGAGACCGTCTTCATCCTATGCCTCCTACGGATTGATAAACCTTAGGTCATCCACTTGAGGGAAATTTGCTACTGTCCTACAAACCTCTGCACTTGGAGGCCCAACAACGTCTACAAGAAGAAGGTTGTGTAGTAGACATCAGCCGGACTGGAGCGCCGGTTCAGCCACGGGCGGTCTACCGCCACGTTTAAATAATACTCCACCTCAGTATGTTCCGACACCTCTGGGTCATTATTCTAACCCGTTGGATAATATGATTGCTGTGGCAACGCGATTGGCGGCTCTCCCGGTTGAAGGCAAGTCCCTGACGGCGGTTGAAACGCGGACGGCCAGAGAACTTCTTTAGACGGCTTTGGAGCAGCAAGCGGTTTATTCTTATAGTCGTGAGCGGATTCACTCGACCCCTCGTCCAAGCCGGAGTTACAACCGGCACATTGACTCACTAGCGGTTTCAAGTACTGAACAACACCGTAACCAGCAACCTCGTGGACATGACCTGGCACGCGGCGGTGCTAATGCCCAAACTTTGGTGGATCAGGGCAGGGCGCGTCGGGAGGCTGAGCTGGCAGCTCAGTACGCGGCTCATCAACATGCTCCGGCTTATCCGACGACTTCAGTAGAGGCAGGCGCAACCTCTAGAACTTTGGGCGTGCCATGTTTAGTGCCGGCTCTGCGGAACAAGCGCTTGCCTAAGGATTTCAAGGGTCCTCGTAAGGTACCTAACTACACAGCTGACCTGCCCCCTAAAGCATGGGTGAAGAGTTATGAGATCGCCATGGAACTGCTAGATGTTAATGACGCTGCGTGTGCCAAATATTTCACCATGATGCTGGAGGGGACAGACCATGCTTGGTTAAAAGGGTTGCCCGCCAACTCCATTGGATCATGGGCCGAGTTGAAAGCCCGGTTTATCCAAAATTTTAAAGATACATGCAAGCAGCCTATGTCGATTGTGGATCTGGATTCCTGTGTCCAAGAAGAAGGTGAGTCAACAACCCATTTGGTGCGTCGGGTCTCAACTATCCTGCACTCATCAGATCGTATCAATGCCGGCTCAGTGGTCTTGATGTTAGAGAAGAATTATGATTTTATGCCCCTTAAGTAGAAGCTAGGGAGGCTCAAGCGCCACTCTAGTGACATGGGGGAGCTGATGGCGGCTCTGGTTAAGTATGCTGACTCTGATAGTACCAAGGACCCCGAGTCTGATGAGGAAAAGCTAGGAAAGGGAAAGAAGAGTAGCAGTACCAAAGGGAAGCAGCATAACCTGGTAGGTCAGGGAGGCAACAGTAAGCCCAAAGCTGATAATAATTTGGATTTTGTGGCTAACACCAATACATAGAATAATGGACAGCGTCGTAAAGGAAAGCCACCTCCTCGGATTGGGGGGGCCAGGTTTCGATCTTGAGCGGCTGCTGAATCAGCCTTGCCCGAGGCATGGTACAAGGGAAAGGCCGTCCACCCACCTTTGGAAGGATTGCTTCATCATGAAGGAGTACAAAAATTCCAATCTTTTCAAGATAATCATGGGCCGGGCGGCAGCTCAGGTTACGGCTCTCATGGTCCGGGTTACGGTGGTGGTGGCGGTTCTAATTCCGGTTTTCAAGGCCAAGGTAATCAGGGTGGTTACAACCAACAAAACAATCAAGGGAATCAGTAGCAGCAATCTGGTTATCAGAGTAACCCGAAGGAGTTGAATAGTGGGCACTACCATGTTTTCACCACAAGTTTATGCAAGCGGGATCAGAAGCTCCATAAAAGGGCAGTAAACGCCGTTGAGCCGGCGGTACCCCATTACTTGCGATTGGCTGAGCAGCCCATTGTATGGAGTCGTGAGGATCACCCGCCCTGGGTTGATAATCCAGGTCACTTGGTGCTGGTGGTGGCACCTCGGGTTGGAGGATACAAATTCACTAAGGTGCTCATGGATGGAGGCAGCATCATCAATATCCTTTACTATGAAACTTTCTGTCGCATGGGGTTGACTGACAAAAATCTTAGGCCGTCGAACACTGTTTTTCACGGTGTGGTGCCGGGTAAGTCAGCATATCCAGTTGGGAAAATATCTTTAGAGGTTGCTTTTGGAGATGAGTATGATTCCAGATCTGAGACATTGACCTTTGAAGTGGTTAAAATCAAGAGACCTTATCATGCTCTGTTTGGGCGGCCGGCTTATGCTAAGTTCATGGCAAGGCCTTCTTATGTTTATTTGCAGTTGAAGATGTCGGGTCACAAGGGCACTATAACAGTGCATGGGAGTCGCAAGATAGCCTTGGAGTGTGAAGAAGGCGATGCTGCTTATGCTGAGTCTGTTTGTATGACAAAGGAGTTGAAGTTTTACAAAGATAATGTTGACCCGGCGGATATGACGTATTTGAAGAAGCCAACCACAGAGCATGATCCTTTGTTGAAATTTAAGTCAGCAGACGACACCAAGCTAGTTGACTTTGTTCCTAGCGACTCATCCAAGCAGTTCAGTATTAGTGCTAATTTGGATCCGAAATAGGAAAGCGCGCTCATTGGGTTCATTCGTGAGAACCGGGACATCTTTGCATGGAAGCCTTCAAACATGCCGGGTGTAATGAGGGAACTCGCTGAGCACACTCTCAATATTGATCTGAACTTTAAACCGGTCAAATAATTCCTGTGTCGTTTCAATGAGGAGAGGTGCAAGGCTATCGGTGAGGAGGTTGACCGGCTCTTGGTGGTCGGGTTCATTGTTGAAGTTTTTCACCCTGAGTGGTTGGCTAACCCGGTGCTGGTGCTTAAGAAAAACGGCACCTAGCGCATGTGTGTTGATTATACAGGCTGAAACAAGGCTTGTCCGGCTAATCCCTTTGCTCTCCCCCGTAAATATCAAATTATTGATGCTACGGCGGGTTGTGAGCGTCTGAGTTTTTTGGATGCTTATTCTGGTTATCATCAGATCAAGATGGCAGTTAAGTACCAGGAGAATACAACCTTTGTCACTCCCTTTGGAGCCTTCTGTTATATGTCTATGCCTTTTGGGCTCAAGAGTGCCCAGGCGACTTACCAGTGGTGTGTGCAGAATTGTCTCCATGATCAGATTGGGCGCAATGTTCATGCCTATGTGGATGATATTGTGGTGAAATACAGGCAAAAGGAAACCTTGATAGATGATTTAAAGGAAACCTTTGACAATCTCCGGATTTATAGGATGATGCTTAACCTGGCCAATTGTGTTTTTGGTGTGCCAGCAGGAAAGCTCTTGGGGTTTCTGGTTTCCGAACAGGGTATTGAAGCTAACCCGGAGAAGATAATGGCTATCACCTCTCTGGCTAAGCTGGCGTGTGTCAATGATGTTCAGCGTTTGGCGGGTCGTATTGCGGCCTTAAGCCGGTTCATAAGCCGGTTGGGTGAGAAGGCTATCCCTATGTACCAGATGATGAAGAAGACAGATCACTTTGTCTGGAGCGAGGTTGCTGATCAGGCATTTGAGGCCTTGAAGAAACAATTGGCTGAGCCGCCAGTTCATGCTGCTCCCATTGATAAGGAGCCTTTGCTGTTGTATGTGGCTGGCAATAGCAGATCTATAAGTATAGCAATTGTGGTGGAAAGGAAGGAGTCAGGAAAGGAGTATCCGATTCAACGGCCGGTTTACTACATCAGTGAGGTGCTTATTGAGTCCAAGCAGAGGTACCCGCATTGGCAAAAGCTGGTATATGGGGTTTTCATGGCTAGTCGAAAGCTTAAGCAGTATTTTTTGGGTCATCCTATCACTATGGTTAGTTCTGCTCCTTTAGGGGATATTATTCAAAACAGAGAAGCCACAGGTCGGCTAGCCAAGTGGGCCATTGAGCTTGGACCCAATAGTTTGAAATATATGCCTCGAATAGCCATTAAGTCTCAAGCGCTTATGGATTTCATAAATAATTGGATAGAGCTGCAGATGCTTGAGGAGAAACCGGATAACACTCACTGGACTATTCACTTTGATGGATCTAGGCAGCTGGAGGGCTCGGGGGCTAGAGTTGTCCCGACTTCTCCACGAGGTGATAAATTCTCTTATGTTCTCCGGTTGATGTTCCCTTGTACTAACAATGTAGCTGAGTATGAGGCCTTGCTCCACGGTCTTCGGATGTCTAAGGAGATGAACATAAGCTGGGTGAGGTGTTTTGGCGACTCAGATCTGGTAGCTCAGCAAGTTTCTGGCACTTGGGACTCAACGGGTCCACTCATGGCGGCTTATCGTCGGGAGGTTGATGCTATCGCAGGTCACTTCAAGGGTTATCAAGTTGAACATATTGATCGCAGGAAAAATGAGGCGGCTAGTGCTTTAAGCCGGTTAGGGTCTCAGTGTAAGTCGGTGCCACCTAACACTTTCCTGGATATTCTACATAGCACTTCTGTCAAATTGCCTACAGAAGAGGATCTTGCTATTCCTGACCCAGAAGCACAATTGGTGGCAACTCTCCATGCTATTCCTAACTGGACAGTTCCATATTCGGCTTATATGACCCGGGGCGAGTTACCCGAGGATGAAACTTTGGCCAGGCAGATAACCCAATGGTCTAAGTCAATGACCATTGTTGATGGAGAATTGCATCATCGTAGTGTCACAGGGGCGTTTCAATGTTGCGTTTCTCCTGAAGAAGGCTGTGAGATTCTCCGTGAGATTCACGAAGGAGATTGTGGTCATCATGCTAGCTCTAAATCTCTTGTAGCCAAGGCTTTCCGTCATGGGTTTTATTGGCTGACAGCTCACGCTGATGCTGAGGATCTAGTCAGTAAATGTGATGGTTGTTAGAAGTTTTCATGATGAGCTCATGTGCCGGCTCAAGAATTGAGGATGATTCTGATTGCTTGGCCGTTTGCAGTCCGAGGGCTTGATATGGTTGGGCCTTTCAAGAGGTCCAAAGATAAAAAGACCCACCTTTTGGTGGCGGTTGACAATTTTACAAAATGGGTTGAAGCAGAGCCGGTTAGCAAGTGTGATGCGGCGACGGCGGTTCAATTTATCAAAAAGGTGATTTTCCGTTTTAGCTTTCCCCATAGTATTATAACTGATAATGGCACTAATTTATCCAAGGGTGCTATGAAAGAATTTTGTCAACGTGAGCATATCCGACTTGATGTATCATCAGTGCCTCACCCCCAGTCTAATGGTCAAGCTGAGAGGACCAATCAAGAGACCCTGAGAGGTATCAAGCCCCGGCTTATGGTTCCTTTGCAGAGGACGCCGGGTTGTTGGGTGGAGGAGTTACCCTCAGTGTTATGGAGTATCAATACTACCCCCAACAGATCTATGGGTTACACGCCTTTCTTCATGGTTTACGGAGTAGAGGCGGTTTTCCCTAGTGACATCCGTCATGAATCGCCCTGGGTGGTGGATTATGTTGAAGTTGACAATGAAAAAGCACGTGAGGATGCACTTGACTTGTTAGATGAGGAGCGTGACCTTGCGGCGGATTGTTCGGCGGTTTTCCAACAAGATCTGCGCCGTCATCACAGCCGCCGGGTTAACACCAGAACCTTTCAAGAAGGTGACTTGGTGCTCCGGCTTATCCAGGATCAATCTGATATGCACAAGCTATCCCCACCTTGGGAAGGGCCCTTTGTGGCCAGCAAAAATCTGAACAATGGGTCATACTACCTTATCGATGTTCGAGACCACAAGGACTCACGCACGTCGGAGGATGAGGCCCGCCGGCCATGGAATATTGCTCATCTTCGGCCTTATTATACTTGAGCCACAAGCTCTCCTGATGTACATATTTTGACAATGTATATATTATAATCAATATAATAAATCCGGCATCCCTAATAATTCAGGGCCTCTATTGTTTCATTCCTCAGAAACTAAGTCTTTATTATTACTTTATATGATCACTTAAACGCTTGATGCCAAGTTACAGGGACCAAAGAGAGTTTGTTGCACAACACAACTCAAACATAGGTACCCGGCAAGCACATCTTAGAAATATATCACTTGGGGGCTTCCTGCTCATCGAATATAATGTTACTTGGGGGCTCTTTCTTCAACGGACAAGATTTTTTATGACCCTTGTAATAGGCTAAAAAGCCAGGCTTGGAAGCCAGGTGTATTCACCTAAAAACCCGGGTTATGCTGCATTTTTTAAGTCTACCACTCCGCCCAGGTAATCCTGGAATGACCCACCGTACTTTTGACAAGTCAATCTTATACAGACCCTGAACTTGTCAAAGTTAGAACGATGATTGGTTATGTGAGGTCCGGCTTATAAGGTTTGTATGAAGGTTTAACTCAGTGGCTGTGCAACCCTTGAAAGCACTTGATTTTTAGGCCTGGCCGCCTATGAAAGCCTTGATTTTGTGCTATTTGATTTGAACATTTTTTGAGGTTCCTTTCCTGTGAACATATTAATACATGATATGGTTCATACATAAAACTACCCGATGTTTATTAACCCGGCATGGCTTTGGACTATAAGTCGCCAGTGTATGATGATCTTATATACTTGAAAGCGATATGCTCTAAGTTTTGGGATATTACTCCTTATTGCACCGGTATAATGAGCCGGTAGTATGATCAAATATCACAGGTATGATATTTTTTATATATGGTTATAATTACAC
Organism: Triticum aestivum; assembly: GCF_018294505.1. Classification (NCBI taxonomy): domain Eukaryota; kingdom Viridiplantae; phylum Streptophyta; class Magnoliopsida; order Poales; family Poaceae; genus Triticum; species Triticum aestivum. Next base: position 107,419,582 of record NC_057794.1, on the reverse strand, counting down.
CAGCCCTGGTTATGGACTTTTATAGTCACCGGCAGGTTTATGTTGGGCATTATGACCTGCCTGGTGGTAAACCGCCAGGGCAATTTTGTGATTTTTTTATGTAGAGCAAAGAAATACAATCTACCCTACATAATGATATCATATGCATAAGTGGCATATCTTCAACTGGCGGATCAACAATGTTCTGTAACACAAAACATGCATGATGGCACGACAGAGCAGAGTTCAACTAAACTATTAGATGGCTCAGTGAGCCAAAATGTTTAAATGTTTTCCAGAAGATCAAATATATGAACCGCCTAGCGGATCAATTTTCTTGACCTTGACGACTTGAAGCTTCTGGATCATCCTTCACCGGTTCTCCGCCCTCCTCCATCGTCTAGAAGTTTGGTGATGACCAACCAATGCCATGCAAGGCTTGGAATTCAGCTTCATCATCTATATATTCGGACGGATCAACTTCAGGGGCGAAAGTATGCTTATGGATTGGGGGAATTAGATCCATCACTTTATAAGCCGACGTGGGCATCTTTTGATTCTCCCTATCATAAGACGACTGATATTTTGATAGATTCGTTTCATTAGCAATCAGAGTCGCCAGAGGATGTATTTCCTTCACATAGGAAGCGAAGTCTTTTTGGTCAAACAGAGTGCCATCTTCTTTCAAGCTTGGATATCCAGTAGCTACCTCGTCCGGGTCTAGCTCTGGTAGCCATGCCTTAGCCTGGCTCAAGGCCGTCACGGCACTGACTCTTGCAGATGACCGCTTTATCTCTTCAATCCTAGTAGGCATAACCGAAAGTTTCTTCAAGACGTCACTCAACAGAGTGGGGGCCTGATTAGTTGGAGAAATCGTGGCCAGCGTGCGCTGAGTTCTGGTATATAGCTGTTCAACAAGCGTATATATGGCTTTAAGCTTCACCAGCATGTCTTGACCAAGATTGCTGCTCATAGGACCTGTGTAATAATTGCGGATTTATCAGCGATGGTTTATGACATGAAAGAAAAGACTCGATTATGATGCTACTAATGTTATTTACCAAAGATAGAAGAAATCATCTGGGAGACGCGATGTTTTAAGCTGGTAAGCTCAGTGGTTATCTCTTGAAGAGAAGTTTCAGTTTTTTCAGCCCGCTGTATCAGAGCAGTCCTCTCCTCAGCCGAAGCGGTTCTTTCAGTGTCAAAACTGGTCTTCAGTTTTTCTGTCTCGGCTAGACTAAAATTAGATTTTGAGTCGGCCTTCTGGGTCTCAGATTCTTGATGTTCAAGCCAGGCTTTTGCGTCAGCCAATTGCGATTCCAGTTGAGTAGTGGCGTCCTATACATGCACAGATTTGCAATCATGTTCATATTTGGGTCACAGGAATAAAAGTCCAAGCCTTTTGCAAGCAACAACACTTGGCACTTGGGGGCTAATGCATACAGAAAAATTCTTCATATAACAAGAAATATGAATAAGTCCCAAGCGCTTTACAAGCAAGAGCAGTTGGCACTTGGAGGCTAATGCATATTGCTCGCGTTTTCGTTACTACTTTATGATGATCCGGTTGTATTGCAAACGACCACTTCTGGCTCATGGGGGCTACACAAGTAAGTCTTGATTTATAAACAATGGTAAACAGTACCGGTTCATTCATGCAGATTAAACCGGTCCTTGGGGACTACGGATGCAATGTTAATTGTCAAAGATCCGGTTTAACTCCAACTGTGAAAGCTGGTTTTGGAAGGATTTTGCCAAAGATGCTTTTATACTCATAGCTATTCTAAGTCTACAACATATTCTATTCTATCTATAACACCCGGGATGTAACTTTCCCAATTTGTACTCCAACTCTTGCCTTTTCCGGCGTTAAGCTATATTTATTTCCTCGGGTTCGGGTCTTTGTCTCCGTGTGTTGTTGTCGTTGTCATGCATCTCATATCATGTCATCATGTGCATTGCATTTGCATACGTGTTCGTCTCATGCATTCGAGCTTTTTCCCCGTTGTCCGTTTTGCATTCCGGCGCTTCGTTCTCCTCCGGTGGTCATTTTTAGCTTTCTTTCGTGTGTGGGGATTAAACATTTCCGGGTTGGACCGAGACTTGCCAAGCGGCCTTGGTTTACTACCGGTAGACCGCCTGTCAAGTTTCGTATCATTTGGACTTCGTTTGATACTCCAACGGTTAACCGAGGGACCGAAAAGGCCTCGTGTGTGTTGCAGCCCAACACCCCTCCAATTTGGCCAAAAACCCACCTAACTCTGCTCCATGTCCTAGAGCGTTCGATCACGATCGCGTGGCCGAAAACCGCACCTCATTTGGACTCTCCTAGCTCCCTCTATGCCTATAAATAGACCCCCCATTCCAAATCCCGGGTCTCCTCCCCCGAAACCCTAGAATCTCAGATCCGCCGCCGCCGGACACGTCTGGACGGCGCCGGACACGTCCGCCCAGCGCTGCCGCTGCCACGTGGCGCCGCGCCACTCGCCGCCGCCTGCGCCCACTT
>NC_057794.1:106927092-107050441 GCF_018294505.1 Triticum aestivum | reverse complement strand
AGTGGGCGGGGGGAGTTTGGCGCATGGTCGGTTTCTCCAAGTGCAGTCCCACGTGTCAGTGAAGAGGCAAGCCAAAGCGCGTTCCATTTGCATGAGCCGTGTGCAGGACCGAACGTGTGTGGGGTGCAACGCGACCGCGACAGGAGTGCTGTGAGTGTACCGCCTTTTTTCCTTTTAAACTAGGTGCTTTGCCCCCTCAAAAAAAATGTTCCTTCGCGCGATCCATCGATACTACTAGTAGTAATCCGGTAATCCCGACTAAAACGGTGCAGCCGGGTCTTTTCCCGCGTGATATGCTGGGAGGTTGTCGGTGTTCTGGTAACGGGGGTCCCCAGACTTGCCTGCCTGCGGCCTGTGGCGTGCTCAAAGGGGGCCCCAGCATGGCCCATCTTCATCAACACAGACCCGAGACCCTCGCGAGGGGCCAAGCCTCGCGGGGCGGACGACACGGAGCTTCCTCAGGCATGGCCTCGTCAAGCTGGCTCGCGAGGAGGCGGAGAGATCAAGGCGGGGTACCTCACGAGGTGCCCGTGACGCAAGCCATGACGACCAAGGGCGCCAGGCGGGTGCCAGCCCGCGCAGTGTCCTCCTTTCCCCTTTAGTGCAAAGGGGGCAAGCGCAGCCGCGGAGTACCGAGGCATCAGGCAAAGGTTGCCATTTTGATGCAACAAGACCAAGACCAGGAGGACTGCAAGACGGAGGTCATCATGGAGCCCAAGACGGCGTCACCACCAGAGCTTTGTGCAGGCGAAGACTACTTTTGTCAGGATAGCTGGTACTAGCTGTCCCCTTTCAAATTAGCCCGCCATTGTTGGCTCCCTTCCCGCTCGATATTTGGGAAGAGGACCAGGGCCTCTATAAATAGGACCAGCCACCCGCAGGGTAAAGGGATCGAAGGATCAGGGGGCTGAGAGGTTAGGGTTTAGAGAAGGGACAATCGAGAAGAGAGAGAGAGAGAGGGAGAAGGGTGACTGAACTCCTCCCAGCAGTTCATCCCCCCAGCCAAGAACAGACCCTCGCGAGGCTATTCTTCCTTGTATTATTCATCATCATCAGCCTATGAGGCAATCCACCACACCACACACTGGAGTAGGGTATTACACCACAACAGTGGCCCGAACCAGTATAAACTTTGTGTCCCTCGTGTTATTCTTTCCATAGCTTAGACCTTAGCAAGGCGGAGGGGTGCAGGTAGGTAGGAGGCGAAATCTCCGTACGCACCCCAGTGTTCGAACCTCAAGGGTCTGCCGGAACCCGAAATCCGACATTTGGCGCGCCAGGTAGGGGTGCGTCGGAGTTTTCTCTTCCGCCACCGCCACGGCCTGCCTCGCGATGAGTAGCGCGTCGCCCGCTCCGGCCGCCGGCGCCAGCACGGGGGCCGGGGGGATCCGAGCCCGGCCCCAGCCCGGGAACGGGTACGGTGGCTGGACAAGTTCAAGCCAACGACGCCGCCGCGCTACGGCGGCGCGACGGATCCGCTGGCCTTCTTGCTGGCGGGCGAGGAGGCCCTCCTCGAAGCCGAAGGTGACGATAGGGTCGTGGCCAACTGGCTCCCCATGGCCCTCACCGGTGCTCCACGCACATGGCTGCTCCACCTGCCGGCAGCCTCCGTGGCCTCACAGGAAGAGCCCCGCAGCCTCTTCCCCACCCATCGCGCTACACCAAACACCCCCGGTCGTTGCGGCCCTCCTGGGCGGCTCGCAGGCGCCGCCTACAAGTCACCACGTCAAGTCGTTCATCCGTCGGGTCAGCGCCGCTTCCACGCGGCAGGGGGCTCTCCCGGACCGGGCGGCGCCCGAGACCGGCCTGACCTTCAGCTCGGAGGACCACCCCTCCAACTCGGCCTGCTCGGGTGTGCTCCCCATGCTGTGCACCCCCACCATCTGCCAGGTGGCCGTCACCAGAACTCTCATTGATGGCGGTGCGGGCCTCTGCATGCTCTCGGTCGAGGCCTTCAACCTCCTCTGCATACCCCTCGAACGGCTGCAACCCAGCTGGCCCTTCTCAGGCGTTGGGGGTGGATCATCCAGCTCCTTGGGACAGATCCGGCTCCCAGTAACCTTCGGCACCTACGACAACTTCCGCACGGAGCTGGTCGACTTCGACATCACCCCCATCGGCCTCCCCTACAACGCCATCCTCGGCTACCCAGCGCTGGCCCAGTTCATGGCCGCGACGCACCCGGCGTACAACCTCATGAAGATGCCCGGGAGCAGTGGTGTCCTCACCGTGCACGGGGACACCGGAGACGCGCTGCAGGTGCTCAAGCTCGCCTTCAAGACGGCGGCGTCGGCACAGCCCGCCGACTTGGAGACCCCTGAGCCCAAGGGGGCTGCACCCGCCAAGAAGAAACAGTTGTTCACCCAAGACAAGGCAGAAACCAAGCAGATACCCGTCGATGAGGACGGGTCCACCAACGCCACTTTCACCATAGGCGCCAACCTCAAACCCGAGCAGGAGGAGGCCTTGGTCGGGTTCCTGCGCGCAAACAAGAAGGTATTCGCTTGGGAGCCTGACCAGTTGGCAGGGATCCCTAGGAGTGTAATCGAGCATCACCTCAACGTGTGCCCCAATGTGTGCCCTGTGAAGCAGAAGGCCAGGCGGCAGTCCACAGAAAAGCAGGCCTTCATCGTCCAAGAGACTCACAAATTAGAAGCCGCTGCGGTCATTCGCGAGGTCCGATACCCGGATTGGTTGGCCAACCCTGTCGTTGTGCCAAAGAAGGGAGGGAAGGAGCGCATGTGTGTCGACTTCACCAACCTCAACAAAGCATGCCCGCAAGATCCGTTCCCGCTCCCCCGCATTGACCAGATCGTCGATTCCACCGCGGAATGCGACCTGCTATGCTTCTTGGATGCCTTCTCTGGGTATCACCAGATCAAGATGGCAGTAGAAGACGTCGAAAAGACAGCCTACCTAACCCCGTGTGGGGTGTACTGCTACACATGCATGCCATTCGGGCTGCGTAACGCAGGGGCGACCTTTTAGTGGCTGATGCACATCACCTTGGGCCCGCATCTTGGGAAGAATGTTGAAGCTTACGTCGATGACATTGTGGTAAAGTCTCAGGAGGCCAGGACCTTGATACAAGACATGGAGGAAACCTTCGCGAGCCTCAACGCAGTGAACCTACGGTTCAACCCAGAGAAGTGTGTGTTCGGAGTCCCCTCGGGCAAGCTCTTGGGTTTCCTCGTGTCCCACCGAGGCATCGAGGCTAACCCGGAAAAGGTCAAGGCGGTGGAAGACATGAGCCCGCCAAAGACCCTCAGAGAAATGCAGAAGCTCACGGGGTGCGTGACCGCGCTAGGGCGCTTCATCTCCAAGTTGGGGGAACGAGCGCTGCCCTTCTTCCAGCTAATGAAGAAAAAGGGGCCCTTTCAGTGGACTGAAGAGGCCGACAAGGCATTCCAGGATCTCAAGAGATACCTGACCAGCCCACCAGTCATGGTGGCTCCACGCCCTCAAGAGCCCCTGGTGCTTTACCTCGCCACCACTCCCTACTCCGCCAGCACAGCCTTGGTGGCAGTCAGAGAGGAGCGTCGAATCAAAACTGCGGTAGCAGCCCGGGACAAGGCAGAACAGGAACAAGGAAGGCCCACAGAAACCGCCACCGTGGCTGAGGAGGATCAGCCGCCGCAGAGGAGTGCACCGGAGGCGGAAGAGGCCCCTCTCCCAGATGGCCAGTCTCAGGAGGCCTCATTGCCTCAAGAGGCGCCATGGTCTCCGAAGGGAGCCACCAGCCTGAGGCACTCCACCTCGTTGAGCATCCAGTGTACTTCGTCAGCACGGTGTTGCGGGATGCAAGGGCACGGTACCCCATGCCTCAGAAGCTCCTCCTCGCGCTACTGGTGGCCTCGCGCAAGCTGCGACACTACTTTCAGGGTCACCCCATCAAGGTCGTCTCGTCATACCCCCTGGAGAGAGTGCTCAGGAGCCCTAACTCAGCTGGAAGGGTCGCTGAGTGGAACATACAACTGCAAGCGTTTCAGCTCGAATTCAGCACGACCAGAGTCATCAAGGGAGCAGCATTGGCGGATTTTGTGGCAGAATGGACGGAGGCACCAGGCCTCAAGGCAGACGAGGATCGGTCCCTCTCCTCGGGAAGCGAGGCGCCAGAAGGCTGGGTCATGTACTTCGATGGGGCGTTCTCCAGGCCTGGCGCTGGGGCTGGGGCGGTGCTTATATCGCTCACTCAGGACAAGCTCTACTACGCTGTGCATCTCTGTTTCCAGCAAGGTGAAAAGGTCTCCAACAACATAGCGGAGTATGAAGGTTTAATAGCAGGCTTGAAGGCCGCAGCTGCCCTGGGAGTGAAACGCCTCACCATCAAGGGCGATTCACAGCTCCTTGTCAATTTCTCCAACAAGGTGTACGAGCCGAAAGATGGGCACATGGAAGCCTACCTTGCGGAGGTCCGCAGGATGGAGAAGCAGTTCTGGGGGTTGGAGTTGCAGCATGTGCCCCGTGGCACCAATCAGGAGGCCGACGACATCGCCAAACGGGCGTCCAGGCGGTTACCTCAGGAGCCTGGCATTTTCGAGGAGCAGCTCTTCAATCCCTCAGCCCAGCCATCAATGTCAAACACGGCTCAGCCTCGGGAGGAGCTCCCCCAGCCACCTGCCAGGGGAGCTCCGGCCTGTGGCCCGGCCTCAGGATCACGCCTGCTCCTGACGATGGAACCTCGGGAGGGATGCTGGATCACGGAGCTCCGGAGTTAATTAACACAAGGGACCCTACCGGAGAAGGAGGAGGAAGCGGAGCGAGTGGCACGACAGGCCACGGCATACTGCATCAAGGATGGAGAGCTCTACCGGAAGCGACCAAACGATGTATCCCTGCGCTGCATCTCCAGGGAGCAAGGGAAGGAACTGCTCGAAGATATACATGGCGGAGACTGTGGACATCATTCATCATCACGGACCCTCATCGGCAAGGCGTTCCGCAGTGGGTTTTATTGGCCCACCGCGCTCAATGACGCCGTCGAATTAGTGAAAGCTTGTGAGGCCTGCCAGTTCCACACCAAGCAGATCCATCAGCCAGCAGGAGGCCTGCAGACTATACCCCTTTCGTGGCCATTCGCAGTCTGGGGGCTGGACATCTTGGGCCCGTTTCCTCGGGCGCCAGGGGGCTACCGCTACCTCTACATCGCCGTGGACAAGTTCACCAAGTGGGATGAAGTAGAGGCTGTCCGCACCATTCCCGCGAGTTCCGCGGTCAAGTTCATCAAGGGCATCGTGAGCCGGTTCGGGGTTCTGAACCGCATCATCACGGACAACGGTTCGCAGTTCACCAGTAACCTCTTCAAAACATACTGTGCTAACCTTGGAACGCAGATATGCTGTGCTTCGATGGCGCACCCCCGAAGCAACGGCCAGGCCGAGCGAGCCAACGCAGAGGTCCTGAGGGGCCTCAAGACCAAGATGTTCAAGAAGAAGCTGGAGGCCTGCGGCAGAGGTTGGTACGACGAGCTTCAGTCTGTGTTGTGGTCCATCCGCACAACCGCGACCAAGCCGACTGGAGAGACCCCGTTCTTCCTGGTCTACGGAGCCAAAGCGGTCCTCCCTCACGAGGTCAGACGTCGCTCTGCGCGGGTCCTGGCGTTCGACAAGGCGCAGCAGGACGCCATGCGGGGGATGGACGTCGTGCTGGGGGAGGAACATCGCCGAGAAGCCGTGCTATGAGTGGCGAGGTACCAACAAGCACTGCGGCAATATCACTGCCGCAACATCTGCCCCAGAACTCTTGAGGTAGGAGACCTCGTGCTCAGGCGGGTTCTCTCCAGGGAGGGGCTGCACAAGCTCTCTCCCATGTGGGAGGGCTTGTTCAAAGTTGTTCATGTTTCCAGGCCCGGCTCCACACGCTTGGAGACTCAGGAGGGGGTGCCGGTCCAGAACGCATGGAACATCCAGCACCTCCGGAGGTTCTACCCCTAAAAAGGCCCAGAGCCTATGAAGAAGGCGAATGACTGTGAAGCTGTCGCGTTTTGGAAAAGGCCCAGAGCCTGTGAAGAAGGCGAATGCCTATGAAGCTTTCGCGTTTTGGAAAAGGCCCAGAGCCTGTGAAGAAGGCGAATGCCTGTGAAGCTGTCGCGTTTTGGAAAAGGCCCAGAGCCTGTGAAGAAGGCGAATGCCTGTGAAGCTGTCGTGTTTTGGAAAAGGCCCAGAGCCTGTGAAGAAGGCGAATGCCTATGAAGTTGTTGCGTTTTGGAAAAGGCCCAGAGCCTGTGAAGAAGGCGAATGCCTGTGAAGCTGTCGTGTTTTGGAAAAGGCCCGGAGCCTGTGAAGAAGGCCAACGCCTGTGAAGCTCGCCGCCCGTGACACTCTCACGTAATAATGAGTTGGGGCTGTACACGCCCCGGAGTCTCAAGAGCGCCGGCCTCAGGCCCTGGGGCTCCCTCCCACGCCCAGTGGCAGCACTTAGCTCCGCGCTGGTGAGAAGACGTCGAAGACTAGATTAGGTGCCAAACGCGGCTTTTCATTTGCTTTCCGCAGTTGGCTTGTTCCTTCTCATTCGAAGTTTTATTGAAGTTGTTGCCGTCTTTGGCTTATGGTTCTTCGACTTTACACCCTCCTACCTCGATTTCTCTTGTGCAAGGACGCGCGGGGGGGGGGGCAGCCGAGCGCCCTCGCGAGTGTTCCTATCCTAGTCGTCCAAAGGGTTCGCGACCTGGGCCCATTATAGGAGCACCCCTCCAGTCCGTGCCCCACGGGCACCGCGACACAAACACAGGGCCTGGGTCGGTCGCCCCCCATGGCTGGGGCTGGGAACTATCCATGCGCGGGCATGTAGCCGGAAGGTACGATAACGAAAGCAAAACGATGATTAACAGCAATAACCCAAGCACGCCCCCGCAGGGCTCCACACTACTGTCTTTTTTACGTAGGAAAAAGGAAAAGAAAGAACAAATCAGGCGTAGCTCGCCTCACACCGGCCCGCAGGGAAGACCCGAGCTGCCTCCGGGGCTTAGGCAGACTCCATCTCGCGCTTCACCGGGGCGCGACGGTGGGCGGACACGCTACCACCTCCCAAGCAGATACGACGACGTGGAGGCTGATCGCGACCACCGCTAGAAGAGTCGCCGCCTGAAGAAGAACCGGAGAAGCTTGGGGAACCCTGAGTGCCGCCAGCCGCGCGAGCACTGCCCTCTCCATCATCGCCGGAGCTGGGTTCCCAGCCACGGTCGTCGCCCTCGGGACAACACCCTGCGCAGCGACCATATTCCCCAAACACCCTTACATAGAGGGTGGCATCATCGTCAAACTTGAAGTGCAGGGTGCACCGACGACTTAGGCCACACGCGCGGGCAAACGTCTGCCAACCGCGGGCCAGGGCCAGGCTCCCGGCAGGGGAGACCTCCAGTGAGACCCATGAGGCCCGGCTGCAGCAGCCGTCGGCCTGAAGCCAGAGGCCGCCCGGGAGCTCGCCAAGGAGGAAGCGAGGAAGTGGAAGCCGGGTGCTAGTCGGCTCCGCCGACCACACGACGAACTCCGGCAGCACCTCAGCAGCGCGAAAGCGCGGCCTAGGGGGACGCACAGCTGGAGCGCGCCCCCCGGCCGTAGCAATCCGCCCGTCGCTATGCTGAAAATCGCCTCCATAGCTGCGGGGAGCTGCCGTGGTGGCCACAGGATGTTTGCGAGGGCGCCCTCGGCCGCGCTTCGGCGGGGGAGAGGCGGGCTCAACCTGGCAAGCCTTCCCCTTCTCTGCGGCCGAGAACCTCCTCGACGGGGCCATGAAGAAGAAGGAGAAGCAAGGGAGGATGAACTGGAAGGGCGCGCGCCGATCCGTACTTATAGCTGGCGAGGGCCAACCGACGGCCCCCACGATCGCAGGTAATTATGACCCGCTTTGCATGAAGGGACTCGTCCAATCCGTGCAATTGCCGAGGCACCATGGGGAAGTGGAGACGCCCATGTCCAATCAACTGCCACGCGGCGCCCAAGACCGCAGGCTGTTAGGGCCCGCGGCTCTTCACTCTTGCCCTTTCGCCCCCCTGCACGGCCAAGCCTGGGCGCGCCTTGGGCCCGGGGGCTACTATCGGCGTTCTGGGAATGGGGGTCCCCAGACTTGCCTGCCTGCGGCCTGCGGCGTGGCTCAAAGGGGGGCCCAGCATGGCCCATCTTCATCAACACAGACCCGAGACCCTCGCGAGGGGCCAAGCCTCGCGGGGCGGACGACACGGAGCTTCCTCAGGCACGGCCTCGTCAGGCTAGCTCGCGAGGAGGCGGAGAGATCAAGCCGGGGTACCTCACGAGGTGCCTGTGACGCAAGCCATGACGACTAAGGGCACCAGGCGGGTGCCAGCCCATGCAGTGTCCTCCTTTCCCCTTTGGTGCAAAGGGGGCAAGCACAGCCGCGGAGTACCGAGGCATCAGGCAAAGGTTGCCATTTCGGTGCAACAAGACCAAGACCAGGAGGACTGCAAGACGGAGGTCATCGTGGAGCCCAAGACGGTGTCACCACCAGAGCTTTGTGCAGGTGAAGACTACTTTTGTCAGGATAGCTGGTACTAGCTGTCCCCTTTCAAATTAGCCCGCCATTGTTGGCTCCCTTCTCGCTCGATATTTGGGAAGAGGACCAGGGCCTCTATAAATAGGACCAGCCACCCGACAGGGTAAAGGGATCGAAGGATCAGGGGGCTGAGAGGTTAGGGTTTAGAGAAGGGACAATCGAGAAGAGAGAGAGAGGGAGAAGGGTGACTGAACTCCTCCCAGCAGTTCATCGCCCCAGCCAAGAACAGACCTTCGTGAGGCTGTTCTTCCTTGTATTGTTCATCATCATCAGCCCAAGAGGCAATCCACCACAGCACACACTGGAGTAGGGTATTACACCACAACGGTGGCCCGAACCAGTATAAACCTTGTGTCCCTCGTGTTATTCTTTCCATAGCTTAGACCTTAGCGAGGCGGAGGGGTGCAGGTAGGTAGGAGGCGAAATCTCCGTGTGGACCCCAGTGTTCGAACCTCAAGGGTCTGCCGGAACCCGAAATCCGACAGAGGTTGGCTTAGTTGGGTTTTTTAGGACGAGTAATGCTACACCTACGTAATCCCAGTTACGTAATTAACGCAATGTGAAATGTGTGAGCTGTTGATTGTAGATTGGGGGGAGGGAGGGGCCCACCACCATGAAAATCAGGGGAGGAGGGAGAGAGAGGCAATTTACGTTAACCCTTTCGTAGGTTCCCATAGATGTAGAAAGATGTGAAATGTGTGAATGTGTAGTGGACGTAATATTGGAGTGCCTAAGATAATTTGTGTATGTATAGACCCTATGTGTTTATTTTACTTCACATGTTAGATTTGTCTCGGTACAATAAAAAGCAGAGTTGGTGATGATGGTGTGCCTGTCATCCTGCAATATAGGTCGTCCAATCTATATCTAACGGATAGCAAGGGAACTATGACAATTTACCCGCACTCCTCTCCACATTTGCAGATAAGGCTTTCCCTCGTTCATCCTTTTCTCCCACAAGATCTTGATCTTCCGTGCAACGCACGAGCATCTTGCTAGTACTCCTACAATATGTATATTATTGTGAAAGTTCATATACACCATCCGAGATTAATGCAAACACGGCAGATTTTCATTACATTTCGAACTTTTATAGGACAGAAAAATAAAAGAAATCCGACCCTAAACCTATTCTACGGCGGCGACTAACGTCCTCCATCTGTGATCTCTATGTACAGGGGCGGGGTTCAAGACCCGTGAAGTGAAGGTGCGGTCTCCGGCGAGGAAGAGTAGAACACGGGATACGGACCGGCCAGTTGGCACACCATGCCCTGCCGCCTCCCATGCCCTACTCATCCTCGGAGGAGTCCCCGGCCTCGGCGGTGCTGGACGTTGGACGGCGGCAAGTAGGACGTGTGGCTGACGGTGCTCCCGTCATCGGCCGCCAGCGTGGCCACCGCTTGTGCGGTCGCGTTCGCGTCCGGCTACGCCGCTATTGCGTCGCGAGAGGCGACTTGAGCGAGGGCGGCGACCTCGAGCTTCATCCCCGAAGACAAGCTCTCCCGCAGAGCGTTCGCACTTGCGGTCATGGCGGATGTGGTGCCAGGTAGGAGGACGATGCGCTATGGTGTGGAGTTTAGCTGGGCGTTGCCGCTTTAAGTAGCGCATTCCGGTGAGGCCAAGCGTCCGGGTGCGTCATTAAGTCGCCGGAGTTGGTTCCTCGGGCACCGAGCTTCTTTATGACGACATACGAACGGACGACATGAATGCAGGCAGCTGGCGCCGGCTGGGAACGCATCGCGTGACGGCGCGAGGGTTTTGGTGTGCTAGGGTAGTCAGCTGCGGTCGTGGCAACATTGGAGATGCCCTTTGCTCACATGCGTTCCCCGCATGTCATTGAAAAAGCAAGATGACCCGGCATGGTGTCAGGTCCAAAGGATGCAGTTGGCCGCACTACACCACTCCGCGGACGCGTCGCGACGCCCCGTGCATCCTCGACGAGCCGGGTGTTGGGGTGTGTTTGGATTGTGGCCAAAGTGCACCTTACCAAAATTTTGGTCATGACCCAAAGATTGGTCTTTGTTTGGATAGTTGTGAAAGGATCAAGAAGAGGTGTCTAGAGGGGGGTGATTAGACACTAAGTGCCAAAAGTTGCAGTTTTTAATATTCTTAAGTTTAAGTGGATTTTAAGCACAAGTTTAACAAGCACAATACATATCAAGCAAGCATGCAATGAGTATATGAGCAGCGGAAAGTAAAGCATGCAACTTGCAAGAATGTAAAGAGAAGGGTTTGGAGTATTCAAACGCAATTGGAGACATGGATGTTTTTGTCGTGGTTCCGATAGGTGGTGCTATCGTACATCCACGTTGATGGAGACTTCAACCCACGGAGGGTAACGGTTGCGCGAGTCCACGGAGGGCTCCACCCACGAAGGGTCCACGAAGAAGCAACCTTGTCTATTCCATCATGGTCGTCGCCCACGAAGGACTTGCCTCACTAGCGGTAGATCTTCATGAAGTAGGCGATCTCCTTGCCCTTACAAACTCCTTGGTTCAACTCCACAATCTTGTTGGAGGCTCCTAAGTGACACCTAGCCAATCTAGGAGACACCACTCTCCAAGAAGTAACAAATGGTGTGTTGATGATGAACTCCTTGCTCTTGTGCTTCAAATGATAGTCTCCCCAACACTCAACTCTCTCTCACATGATTTGGATTTGGTGGAAAGAAGATTTGAGTGGAAAGCAACTTGGGGAAGGCTAGAGATCAAGATTCATATGGTTGGAATGGAGTATCTTGACCTCAACACAAGTGTACGCGGTTCTCTCTCAGAAAGTGTGTATTGGAAGTGTAGGTATGTTCTGATGGCTCTCTCCACAAATGAAGAGTGGGTGGAGGGGTATATATAGCCTCCACACAAAATCTAACCGTTACACACAATTTGCCAAACTCGGTGGGACCGAATGGTTAAACTCGATCGGACTGATTCAGCAAACCTAGTGACCGTTAGGATTTTCGGTGGGACTGAGATGCAACTCAGTAGGACCGATATGGTTAGTGTTAGGGCATAACGTAATCTCGGTGTGACCGATTACACAAACTCGGTGGGACCGATTTTGGTAATAAGCTAACCAGAGAGTTGGTCAGGCAAACTCGGTGAGACCGATTACACAAACTCGGTGAGATCGATTTTGGTAATAAGCTAACCAGAGGGTTTGCATTGTAATCTCGGTAGTACCGATTGCTCAAAATCGGTGAGACCAATTTTGGTAATGGACATACACAGAGAGATTACAATCCCATCTCAGTGAGATCGAGATCCCTATCGGTGAAACCGATTTGCTAGGGTTTGTGGCAGTGGCTATGACATCTGAAACTCGGTGGCGCCGGATAGATAGAATCGGTGGGGCCGAGTTTGACTTTTGGTTTAGGTCATATGTGGATGTGGGAAGGTAGTTGAGGGTTTTGGAGCATATCACTAAGCACTTTGAGCAAGCAAGCCATTAAGCAACACCTCATCCCCTCTTGATAGTATTGGCTTTTCCTATAGACTCAATGTGATCTTGGATCACTAAAATAGAAAATGTAGAATCTTGATCTTGAAGCTTGAGCCAATCCTTTGTCCTTAGCATCTTGAAGGGGTTCTACATCCTCTAGTCCATGCCACTCCATTGTTGAACTTATCTAAAACATACTAGGTAAAAGTGTTAGTCCAACAAGAGATATGTTGACATTAATTACCAAAACCACCCAGGGAGCACTTGTGCTTTCAATCTCCCCCTTTTTGGTAATTGATGACAACATACATCAAAGCTTTAGATAAAGATATAGAGAATAGCAAGTAAAGCTTTGGAAAGACATGTAACATGCATAGGCTCCCCCTACATGTATGCAATCATGTGAATATTGAATATAGGAGCATGTGAATGCGTAAACATGACAAAGTAAGCAATGTGTTACATGTATCTTGGCTATATGCATCAGAGCAAATGATGTGAATGTGAGAAATGTACCTTCATGCTCATGAGTCCTTGCAAACAGTATGTACATCAGCAAGAACTTCTCATTCACATGACTGTGATGCATATACTTACCTTGTGGTCTTGAGTTGGCTTAGGATGGGATGACCCTGCGCAAACAAGGTTAAATAACACAGATGCACCTACTGACCAGAGCAAGCAAGAGAAACCACCAGAGAACCAAGACTAGGATGACACGTAGAGTGAGTACTTAGTACCACATTGGATATAGACATGTCCCCAAAGGTAAAGATATGCAATAAAATCAGAGATTTCCTTCCCTTAGATGTCTTGATCCTCCTGAATCTGCATGGGATATTGGGAGAAGATAGGGAACAGAAAATCAGAGCAACAAAAAGAAACAACAGAGCTTGAGCTAAAGCAAGCAACCAAACATGTCTTTCCCCTCTTAAAGACATGTGACATCTCTCCTCTTGAACACCAAGCATCTGGGGTCTTTAATGATATTACTTTCTCCTAGTTGAGAAACTCTCTCCCCCTGAGTATTCTCTCTTTCTCCGCATATAGGAAGGATTAAGCTTTGATGTGATCTCTCTCTCCCCCTTTGACATCAATTTCCAAAAAGGGCTCTTCTGGACATGTGATACAAATGGGTTGGTCCTTGAGTCACAGAGCAAAGCAGCATGTCTAATATGATGCTGGTAGAGGACAAGAATCATTGAGTGGAGCTGGAGCAAACAGAAATCAGGAATAAGTGGCAAGTTGGTTTTCCTGTGATGGAATCGGTGACTCCGAGTTGTGTGCTTTGGTTGCACCGAGAAATTTCGGTTGGGCCAAAGAGAACAAACCGGTGTGACCGAGTTCATTAGAGTGAAACCACTTGTCACCTCAGCTCACTAGACAAGTAAGATCTCACAAGGATATGCAAGAAATTTACTGAGAGATTTGCAATGAATTGGATGCAGAAAATGCAGAACAAAAAGGAAAGAAATGAAACTAAAAGTTCTAGATGAAGTTTGAAAGGGGAAACAAATATGCAAATGCAAAAGCACGAAGAAACACTAGAGAACTTCATCTAGAAATGGTCGGTGACAAAGTCACATATGTTAGAGTATGTTGACTTAGGAGTCAAGTGAGAGAACTTGATCATAGGTCATACTCATCGTTTAAGCTCAAAATGGGGTTACCATTTTTTGTTTAAGCATCTTGATGTATTCACATCTTGTCGAGTTGCTTTGACTCATGACTTGGAGTAAAGCTTCTCTAAGATGGAATAACATACCTTGGGTGGTGGTGTTGATCTTGCACATGTAGTTGAACTTGTGTGGGTTGCTCAAGATTGATGTAGTTCATCAAGAGTTGGGAGCACCACTTGGATTTTGAGTTCATCTACCTACATGGGTTAGCTTTGCAAGGAAGAGCACTTGTGTATCCAAAATGACAATCATGAGACTCAACATAGAATTTTCCAAAGGATATGTTTGAATGGTTTCGTGCTTCCTTGTCTTCAACCACCATTGTGTAGAGACTTGGTGATGCAGAAATTGCTCAAGATGTGAGTGAGTTGCAATCTCATAGATTTAGATTCAACCAAGTACCTACACGGGTTAGATAACATGCAAGGTACAAATATATCCAAGACATATGAATAGCATTATAGGAGAAATATCGAGGATTAGTCATAGGCTCATGCCCCGCATGTATCAAATGGAGTTCCTACTCCAAGTTTGAAGCATCAATGATGTTCAATTCACCTCTCAACCTGCAAAACACTTTCTCATCAAGTGGTTTAGTGAATATATCTGCCAATTTCTTATCGGTGTGAACAAGCTTAAGGTTAATGCCCCCTTTTGCAACATGATCTCGAATGAAATGATGACGAACTTCAATATGCTTGGTTCGAGAATGTTGCACGGGATTGTGAGCAATTTTAATAGCACTTTCATTGTCACATAGCAACGGAACATGTTTCACATATATCCCATAATCTTTAAGAGTTTGGGTCATCCAAAGTAATTGAGCACAACATGAACCAGCGGCAATGTATTCTGCTTCGGCGGTGGATAAGGATACCGAGTTTTGTTTCTTGGAAGACCAAGACACAAGAGATCTACCAAGGAATTGACAAGTACCCGAAGTGGATTTTCTATCAACCTTGTCTCCGGCATAGTCCGAATCGGAGTAGCCAACAAGATCGAAAGAGGACCTCTTGGGATACCAAATGCCAAAATCTGGTGTATGGATTAGGTATCTCACTATCCTTTTCACAGCCTTAAGATGACACTCTTTAGGAGCAGCTTGATATCGTGCACACATGCACACACTTAGCATAATATCGGGACGAGAGGCACATAGATATAACAATGAACCAATCATAAAGCGATAAACCTTTTGATCAACCGGTTCACCATCTTTGGTCAAATCAAGATGTCCACTAGTAGGCATGGGTGTAGTCATACCTTTGCATTCTTGCATATTGAACTTCTTGAATAAGTCCTTGGTGTACTTCGTTTGAGAGACAAAGGTACCTTCCTTAGTTTGCCTGATTTGCAAACCGAGAAAGAATTTGAGTTCACTCATCATAGACATCTCAAACTTCTCCGACATTAGCTTTCCAAACTTCTCACTAAAATGAGGGTTAGTTGAACCAAATATGATATGATCAACATAAATTTGGCACACAAATAGTTCTCCATTAACCCTTTTAGTAAAAAGAGTAGAATCAATTTTACCAATTTCAAAGCCTTTTTTAGTAAGGAACTTGGTCAAGCATTTATACCATGCTCTAGGAGCTTGTTTAAGACCATAAAGGGCTTTGTGAAGTTTGTAAACATGATTAGGTTTCTTAGGATTGACGAAGCCGGGAGGTTGCTTAACATAAACTTCTTCCTCAATTTTGCCATTTAGAAAAGCACGTTTAATGTCCATTTGGTACAAGTATCATGGTGATTAGAATAAGCAAGTAAGATGCAAATGGACTCAAGTCTAGCAACGGGAGCATATGTCTCACCATAGTCCATACCTTCAACTTGTGTGTAGCCTTGGGTGATGAGACGTGCTTTGTTGTGAACCACTTGTCCATCTTCATCTTGCTTGTTGCGAAACACCCATTTGGTACCAATGATGTTGTGGTTGTTGTCAGGCTTCTCGACCAATGTCCACACTTGATTTCTCTCAAAGTTGTGTAGCTCTTCATGCATAGCGTTTATCCAGTCCAGATCCTCCAATGCTTCTTCAACCTTCATAGGTTGAATGCTAGAGATGAATGAGTAATGTTCACAAAAGTTAGCTAAACGAGTTTTAGAGCGAGTGATTCTCCCGGTTTGGATATCATTATAGATTTGCTCGACGGGATGATCCTTAGCAATTCTTGCTCGAACTCGTGAAAGCTTTTGCTTGGGTCGGGGTGGAACTTCCTCTTCATCTTGTGCTTCTTCTTGGCCTTCTTCATTGTTGACATTGTCGTTCTCTTGTCGTGGTGGAGAAGGAGGTTGTTGATGTTCATCTTGGTGCTCTTCCTCGTTTTCTTCATCTTGGCGTGTCCCACTTGTGGATGCTTCTGTATCAACTCTTGGTTCACCTTGTCGTGAGGTAGAAGCTTCCACTTGGACAGACGAGGTACTCTCCTTCACTTCCGTTGGACGAATCTTGCCAATGGACAAGTCTTGAATTGCTTCCGAAGGGTCTTTGTCTCCTACATCAATTGGCAATTGCTCTACTTGCGAGCCGTTAGATTCATCAAACTTCACATCTACCGTCTCTTCAACCTTTTGGGTGAAATTGTTGTAGACATGGTAAGTGTGAGAGTTTGAGCCATAACCAAGTAGGAAACCTTCATGAGATTTAGGAGCAAATTTAGAACGATGATGCTTATCAAGAATGTAGCACTTTGAGCCGAATACTCGAAAGTATCCAACTTGGGGTTTGTTACCGGTGAGGAGCTCGTATGCCGTCTTGCCGAGTAGGTTGTGAAGATACAAGCGATTTATTGCATGACAAGCTGTCTCAACCGCTTCCGCCCAAAAGTGCTTTAGCGTTTTGTACTCATCAAGCATCGTTCTTGCCATCTCGATAAGAGTCCGGTTTTTCCTTTCAACAACTCCATTTTGTTCAGGTGTGTACGTAGCCAAGAACTCGTGTGAAATCCCTTCTTCGTCAAGAAAGGTGTCCACATTTGCGTTCTTGAACTCCGTTCCGTTGTCGCTCCGAACCTTCTTGATCTTCACGTCAAACTAATTTTGGGCCTTCCTAGCGAAGTTTTTGAAGATCTTTTGGACCTGCGATTTGTCATCAAGAAAGAACACCCGAGTAAATCTTGAAAAATTATCAACTATGACTAGACCAAATGAGTTACCACCGAGACTCTTGTAGGCATTTGGACCAAAGAGATCCATGTGAAATAGCTCGAGTGGTCTTCATGTGGTCATGATGCTCTTCGCGCAGTGACTTCCTCCAACTTGTTTCCCTGCTTGACAAGCACTACAAAGTCTATCCTTGTCAAATATGATATCTTTTATTCCAAGGATATGATCACCTTTAATAAGCTTATCAAGATTTCGCATACCAACATGACCTAGTCTTCTATGCCACAACCAGCCTTTAGAAGATTTGGTAATTAAGCAAGTTCTAGGTTGAGCCTTTTTAGTGAAATCAACAATGTAAAGATCTCCTCTATGTATACCGGTAAAGACCATTTTATGATTGTCTCTATGAAACACTTGGCAATCTACTTCAGTGAATAAGACATTGAAACCGAAATCCGCAAGTCTAGAAACTGAAAGTAAATTGTATCCAAGGGATTCAACGAGCATGACATTTTGTATGGAGCTATAATGTGAGATGGGCACCTTACCAAGGCCAACCACCTTACCCTTTGAATTATCACCAAAAGTGACATATTTTCGAGGGCCGTCGTTTTCAGCAAGCTCACGGAACATATCTTTATCTCCGGTCATATGATCAGTACATCCACTATCAAGGACCCATTCCTTTCCTCCAGCCATGTAGCCGCGAAGATTTGCCATAAGACCAAAGTGTCTCATCGTATCATCGAAATCATAGTCACTATCATCATCATCATCATCATCATCATCATCATCATCATCATCATCATCATCATCATCATCCTCATCCGAGTATTCATGTTCAACATCATCTTGTGATTGATCAATTCCTAGAGAGGGCAATTCATTAGATAAATGATCATTTCTATAGTTATCTTTATGAATTCTAATAGCTCTAGAAATGATATTGCTAATGATTCCAACATCTCCTTTGGCACTCGTAAGATTAGGAAGCTCAAATAAGCAGTCACCAAATTTGGGATCATTGGAACTCATCTTAATGAAAGCAATAGACTTATGGAGGATTTCATCTAGATATTTCAAGGAGTAATTAGGAAAGAGTTCCTCAAGAAATTTCCATATGGTGTAGGCACACTTGAGGGTAGGCAAACATCTAATCAAGTTTCTAGGCAAGCCTCTAATGATGAGCTCAACAATTCTAAGATTGCGAATCATGTCAATATCTTCATCTAGGGTAGGGTGCAAAGGATCAACATGAGGTGCACAAGGGCTAGTAATGTACTTGTTCAAATGATATTCATTGCAAATCTCAAGCATTTCATTTTTCCACTCATGAAAATACTCTCCATCAAGAATAGGCACTCTATGTCTAAGACTCCCTGTCGGTGTCAAAACCGGCGGATCTCGGGTAGGGGGTCCCGAACTGTGCATCTAGGCCGGATGGTAACATGAGACAATGGACACGAAGTTTTACCCAGGTTCGGGCCCTCTCGATGGAGGTAAAACCCTACGTCCTGCTTGATTAATATTGATGATATGGGTAGTACAAGAGTAGATCTACCACGAGATCGAGGAGGCTAAACCCTAGAAGCTAGCCTATGGTATGATTGTTCATGTGTATGTTGTCCTACGGACTAAAACCCTCTGGTTTGTATAGACATCGGGTAGGGTTAGGATTACATAGAGTCGGTTACAATGGTAGGAGATCTGCATATCCGTATCGCCAAGCTTGCCTTCCACGCCAAGGAAAGTCCCTCCCGGACACGGGACGAAGTCTTCAATCTTGTATCTTCATAGTCCAGGAGTCCGGCTGAAGGTATAGTCCGGCTATCCGAAAACCCCCTAATCCAGGACTCCCTCAGTAGCCCCTGAACCAGGCTTCAATGACGACGAGTCCGGCGAGCATATTGTCTTCGGCATTGCAAGGCGGGTTCCTCCTCCAAGTACTTCATAGAAGATTTTGAACGCAAAGATAGTGTCCGGCTCTGCAAAATAAGTTTCCACATATTGCCATAGAGAGAATAATATTTACACAAATCTAATCTGTTGACGTATTCCATGGTGCGACATCACACCACAGCCAAGCTTTTATTCGAACCGTTATACTGTCCCATCTCCGTGCGTTATGCGAGGTGGTTTCCTTGGCACGTCTTGTTAAAGCAGAGATTGTGTCCCCTTATTCCGGGATTCTCATCAATACGGGCGTGGGTAACCCAACCGCTTTTAGGACTCCTAGATTATAGGCAAGTCCAAGCGGACACGGAGAGGACGCTTGATATTCACCCTCTTTATAAAGGGGACAAGGCTTTTATTTTTCCCTCCCGTGCTCAATTGAATCCTTCCCCTATCTCAAGCTCAAATGCCCGAAGTTCAGGTCAGGTGCTCCGTACCTCCAGTCATGTCCGGATCTAGCCTTCTAGGCCGATGGATGCCTTCCTCCGTCACGGAAGAAGACATCAAGAAGTTGAGGGAGACCAGATATCTGACCGCCGAGATTTTGCATTGGCTGCCTCCCCAAGGGCAGATCGTGCCCACCCCCGAACCCAACGAGAATGTCGTGTTCGTCTCCCACTTCCTCCGAGGCCTAGGCCTTGCCCTGGATCCTTTCGTCAGGGGTTTGATGTTTTACTACGGGCTAGATTTTCATGATCTAGCTCCGGACTCCTTTCTTCATATCACGACATTTATTATCGTGTGCGAGGCCTTCCTCCGGGTTACCCCTCACTTTGGCCTATGGCTCAAGACCTTTGAAGTGAAGCCGAAGTTGGTCGAGGGGGAGCATGCAGCGTGTGGAGGTGCCTCAATACGCAAGATGGCGGGAGCTCCATGGCCCAAATGTTCCATCCTAAAGGTGTCTGAATTGTGGCAACAGGAGTGGTTCTACATCACGGCTCCTAGAAGTGCCAAGTGGGCGCCCCCCTGTTTTCCGCTTGGGCACCCCACCACAACTGATGTCATGGATCAGCAGAGGCCTGAGCTGGGGGCCAGTCAAGGACGTGCCTATACTGCAAGGCCGCGTTCGAGATCTCTTCAATGGAGATTTCAGTTTGGTTGCGGTGATACATGTTATGCTGGTTCGTCAAGTCCAGCCTTGCAAATGCCTGCCTCTTCGTCTGTGGGAGTTCAATCTTGAGGGACCGCGTGCCATTCAAAATTTTCTCGGCCTGACGCACGAGGAGATGTACAAATCATTCTTCGGACCTCAGACAGAGTGTCCGGAAATCACCGAGGACGTGGGCCTGAGTAACAACCGCACCACCGAACAGGTAAGGCATCTTCCAACCGAACATACTTTCTCTACTTTGTTACGAAGTTATCTCTGAGAGTTTGATTTTTGACTAGGACTGGCTAACAAAGGCGAAGTTGATTCGGTGTTCGGCCCCCCTCCCTGAGGGTTTGGAAAATCCGGTATTGGAAAAGATGCTCCAGACCGCACCTTACCCGGAGCCCTTGAAGGAAGATACTGTGGAGGATAATGCGGGCGGACGCGGGCCCCCAACGCTGCCCATTCTAGCCGAGGGAGCGAGCGTCTCCATGAGGGAAGGCGACCAGAAGAGAAAAAGGACCGCGCTCAGGGATTCGGAAGCCGAAGCTTCCAAACGGGAGAAGAAGTCTCCCACAGAGGGTCCCACCTTGGGGGGCGTTGTTGCCGCACAAAGTCCGCGGGGGGATCAATCCTCCCATGAGTTGTAAGCGACCCGAAACACCTTTGATAGTATAGATATGCCATCTTTTTCTTCTGAGAAG
The DNA here is from genome assembly GCF_018294505.1 of Triticum aestivum. Taxonomy (NCBI): domain Eukaryota; kingdom Viridiplantae; phylum Streptophyta; class Magnoliopsida; order Poales; family Poaceae; genus Triticum; species Triticum aestivum. The sequence goes on along the minus strand of NC_057794.1, from coordinate 107,029,961 downwards.
ATAACCACCGCATATTTTTTTGCAGTTCGGGCCTTAGCCCCTCTCAAATGAGCTCATCTTCGGGGGATCTTCTTCCAGAGATGATGGAGAGCGAAACGCCTCCTCCGGACTCCTCCGCTCCGGAAGCGGGCGACCCTGAAGTGTCGTCGCGGAGGGCCTCTCCGAGTCCGGTGAGGCCAGAAGATAATCCCGTTGACCCTCGAAGCTCCCAATGTCCGGCTCCCAAAGAGAGCAGACAAAAGAGTCCGGCACTGTCTAGTGTGCGATCGGATGTTCTGAGGGAGTTGGTGGGGCGAGCGGCCATCTCAGATGAACACCGTGTGCTGATGAATACGGTGATGGAGAGAATATCGTCTGCCGAAAGCGGATTGCATGAAGCTTTTATGAGTCTACTGACAGGCTTTGAGGTACGTAAAAGAATGTATGATAGTCCTGCACATGCTAGGTGTGCCCTATGTAGATAGTAGCCCCTGAGACTCTGGTTGTCGTCGGAAACGGCAACGAACAGAGGATCATATTCCCAGCTAATAACCATACTACCTCTATGTGCAGGTGATGGAAGCTCCGGTGGCTAGCCGGACTAGCGAGTTTGCCCATTTAGAACGGCAGTTGGATGCGGCAGACGCCGACATCGAGCTTGTTAACAAAAGGCTTGACGAGGCACAGGGTAAGTGTCAATATCTGGTAAACGCCACATAGGAAGAGCAGCATGATACCAGTATCTTAAATATGTTGTGACTACAGATGGAGCTGCCACTGTTGAAGCCTTGCGGGCAGAACTTGCCCGAGCCAAGGAACAAGCAAGGTTAGTTAATGCAGCTGCTGTGAAGGCGGCCGAAGAGTTGCAAGCCAAGAAGGCCGCGCATGGCGAGACCCGAGACAAGATGGCCAAGATGGCTGTGGAATTAAAAGCCGCCGCCGACCGTTGTCGGGTTCTCGGAAAGGAAAACCAAGCGAAGGCATCGGACCTTGAGAAGGTTGCTGCGACGAAAAAGGATCTCCGCTCTGCTATGAGGGCAAAGAAGGAGGAGCTGCGGGCAGCTGGGGATATTGTAGCTGGGAAATCCTTTATGTTGCGGAGGAAATTCGGAGATCCACGGTATGCCCCTTTGGATCGGCTGTGGAGTTCGGAGGATGTGTATATGGATTTGGCGGCGAGCGCTGCCGATGCGGCCAAGTACTTCCAGGGTTAGACAGACCATGGAGTAGACCAGCTATTTTCGAGACAATTCCATTCTCCCGAGCGTCCACTTTCATTGACTGACCAATTAGCTGAATGGGCCAAACTAAACAGGTTGTCCGGACTCTCTATGAGGTCTGTTGTGGATCAGCTGTGGCCGGGAAGGTCAAAACCGAACAGCTATTTTAGCTTGGTGCAGCAGTGCCTTGACGTGGTGCCGCGCATTAATGCGATGAAGAGGTCGGCGTGCATAGAGGGTGCACGGATGGCCTTTGCCCGTGTTAAGGCATACTGGGCGGAGATGGATGCTACCAATGTTGCAGCGCGGGATTCGGCTATAGGTCGAAAGGCTGCTGAGCACTATTTTGAAGAAGTTCTTGAGGGTGCCCATTTGATAGAGACCCATTGCTCAAAAAATATTATGTTTGAATGATATGTAATCTCATTGTAAGCGAAATGCTTTTATAAATTTTTATAAGGCTATTTTTATACTTTTGCCTGAAAGTAATATGATGCCTCCTGGGCGGCCGTTTATGTATACATGTGTATAACCTGAAAGATTGCGGTCGTTGGCTTCAGCCCCCACGCATATAATGCGGAGGTGCTCGCAAAAACACGCGTTCACACTTAACCCAACGTCTTGGTCCTATTAAGGAGGTGATAGCGGAGCGAGCGAGGCAACCGGACTATAATGCTTTAGCACTTTCACTTAGCCATAGGAGTTTGACAGTGGGGCTACTAGATAGCCCCTGGTGGCTCCGCACTCTCCCGGTTCCGGGGTGCGTACATGCCTGGCCGAAAAACGGCCCTTCGTTAAGGCGGAGGAATCCTAACATTCCTAAGGTCATCGAGTGGTTGACCAGTCTCACGCTATATCATGACAGTCAGTTTTCGGCTTTCTCTACTGAGGTGCTCGTCCGGATGAACCAGGGCACAATAGCAGTAGTTCTCCTGGTGCTACCTTAGCTGGTAAAGCGGAACGTAAGGCACCAAAACACAGGAGCCGGGCAAACCCAACATTTGACCAAAGATAATGATTCGGAGCTGATGCATATAGGGCCAAACTCGCGACACCGAACACTCCCTAAGGTATTCGGTCTTTGTGGTATAAACCGGGCCTAAATAATGGCCTTTGTAAGAAGCCCCTTGTGTCCAGGTATGTGCATCGTTCTGGCGTGGCCACATGCCAAGACGTCAGCATCCTTCTCAATGGTGGATATGTATCAACAAGAGACAGTAAAAAAGGTTTACGCAGGGTCTTAATCTAAAAAGAATCCTTGGAACGGGTCCCTGCTGCATGTCTGCGCCTGTGTCTCTGTTGTGCCGTATCCTAGACGGGTGTAGCACGATGATCGTCTGTAAAAGAGAGGAAGTTAAGTGAAAAAGTTGTCATGCAAAAAGATAGTTTTTAAAGAAACCATGCGTAATTCAAGATGATAAGAAATTGCCACTTGTCTGCGCGCGTTGAGCCCCTTGTATTGACAAATAGGGGTGTGACCACTTATTTCTGTATAAATAGCGGTGCCGGGCTTGATTCGTTGTATCTGAGGTCTTGACAACCTATTGGATGCTTTCGTTTGTTCCGGCGCCTTTAGTGTGCGGCGGCCAAGGCAGCCACACTCTCTTCGGCGCGCAGAGATCGCTTGATATTTCCGTGCACTGTAATGATGCCACGTGGACCGGGCATCTTGAGTGTGAGGGAGGCATAGTGCGGTATTGCATTAAAGCGAGCGAAAGCTTCGCGTCCGAGCAGTGCTTGATAGCCACTTTGAAACGGAGCGATGTGGAAAGTTAAATGCTCGCGACGGAAGTTATCGGGGGAGCCAAATATAACTTGTAGTAAGAGGGAGCCCGTACAACAAGCCCCTGGGCCTGGCTTTACTCCTTTAAAGGTAGTATTGCTATGGCAAATTTGTGTTGGGTCTAACCCCATCCTGCGGATTGTATCCTGATATATTAGGTTTAGGCTACTGCTGCCGTCCATCAAGACCCTTGTGAAGTGATATTCGCCGATTACTAGGTCCAATACCAGGGCAGCCCATCCAGAGTGTCGGATACTTGCTGAGTAATCGCGATGGTTGAAAGTGATCGGTTGAGATGACCAGTGGCAGGACTTCATAGTGATAGGCACTTGTGTATACTTTCCTGGGAGTGCCGTATTGTTTTTTCCCTTGATTATGTGTAACACGTTTACTATTTTGACTTCTGGTGGAAATTTCTTTTGTTCCGCCGTGTCTTGCTTGGGAGGCTCGTCCTCGTCTTCACTTGGTGTATCCCCCCTTATGTACGGCGTTGAGCTTGCCGGACTGCTTGAAGACCCAACATTCTCTGTGGGTATGATTAGCAGGTTTACCAGGGGTACTATGGATCTGACATACTTGGTCCAGAATTTTGTTGAGGCTGGACAGTTCATCCCTGGTGCCTTTAGGCGGCTTTTGACCTGACCGAGAGCTTTTGAATCCGGCATTTACTGCCGTGCCCTTCGTGCTGTCTTCTTTATTCCGGCGTTTGTTATTGTTGTTGCGCCGTGATTTCCCGTTTCCATCTCTAACTTCAGATGTACTGGGCTCGCTGGTGCTGCATCTGGCTAGCCAGCTGTCCTCCCCCGTGCAAAAGCGGGTCATGAGGTTTGTTAATGCGGCCATCGTTCTCGGCTTATTTTGGCCGAGGTGTCTGGTGAGCCATTCGTCACGGACGCTATGCTTGAAAGCTGCTAAGGCTTCAGCGTCTGGACAGTCGACAATCTGGTTCTTTTTAGTAAGAAACCTGTTCCAAAGCTTTCGGGCTGACTCTCCGGGCTATTGAGTTATATGACTCAAATCGTCCGCATCCGGAGGTCGGACATAAGTCCCTTGAAAATTTGCCCGAAAGGCGTCTTCGAGCTCTTCCCAACTTCCGATGGAGCTTTCGGGGAGTCCTTTGAGCCAGTGACGAGCTGGCCCTTTGAGCTTGAGGGGTAGGTACTTGATGGCGTGGAGACCATCTCCTCGAGCCATATGGATATGAAGGATGTAGTCCTCAATCCAGACCCCAGGGTCTGTTGTTCCGTCGTATGCCTCTATGTTTACGGGCTTGAATCCTTCTGGAAATTCATGGTCCAGCACCTCATCGATGAAACATAGGGGGTGTGCGGCACCCCTATAGCTGGGTGTACTGTGTTGTTCGGATGTTTGTTGTATTGCATTGTATGTTGGGGCATGCTTGCGTGGTCCATAGATGGATCTTGTTACACCGTCCTTTGGGTGCGAGCCCTCGCATTGGTTGCGTGTTGTATGGTGAGCGGCGTTGTATGCCGCTCTATATTGGTAGAGGGGTCGTCTATCCGACCAGGTGGCTGCTTCGATATTTGGTTGTGGGGGTGCTGAGGCCTCCTCATCGAATTCGGGTAGCAGCTTCCGCTTCGGGTAGCTCTTGAAGGGGCGATTGTCGCCGTACCTTGCTGCAGTGCTGAGTATTTTACTCCATCTGAATTGGAGTGTGTCTTGCGCGGCCTTGAGCATTTGCTTTTGCTTTTTCAGGCTCCTCGCGGTGGCAACAAGCCCTTTACGGGCAGTCTGTTGCTCCGGGTGTCTGTCCGGCATTATGTCGTCCGGACCATTATCCTTGATAGGATTTTTTATTCGGTTTGATTATCCGGATTGCCGTTGTCCGGAAGAGGTTCGGCCTGCTCCAGCGCTGGGTCTGTGTGATCGCTATTTCTGTCGAGGCGGGATTTGGGGCGGCGTTTGTGTCGCCGCTTTGACTGCTTTTCGAGGGAACAAGCCTTCGGTGCGTCCTTCCGCTCTTCGTCGTCATCTTTTGGTGCGTCCACCATGTATACGTCATACGACGAGGTGGCATTCCAGGGCCCAATAGGCGCTGGTTCTTAATCGTCTCCTTCATCGGCGTCCATACCGTCGATGTCTCCGGAGTCGAAGTCGAGCATGTCAGTTAAATCGTTGATAGTGGCTACAAAGTGGGTGGTGGGTGGGCTTTGAATTTCTTCATCGTCCGCATCCCAATCTTGCTGACCATAGTCCGGCTAGGGCTCTCCTGATAAAGAGAGAGACTTCACTGACTTCAGGATATCGCCCAAAGGAGAGTGCTGAAAGATGTCCGCGGAAGTGAACTCCATAATCGGCGCCCAATCGGATTCGATTGGTAGGGGCGTGGAGGGTTCGGAGTCTAGAGAGGAGTCCGGATCCTTGGAGTCACGAGTCTCGCAGAGTACGGGGCTGGTGTTCGGCTCAATCGCCGTTGGGGTCGCAGCCCCCGGGGTGGCGTCCAACCGCCCATCCTCGATCGGCGCAGTTGGCTCCGAATTAAGGGTCGGAGCCGATGCGGGTGCGGCCTCCAGGGCACCGTTCGGCGGCAGAGCTAGATCATGCTCGTCGTGACAGTGCAGCGCGCTCGGCAGTGGCTCGAATCCGTCGAAGATCAAGTCCCTGCGGATGTCATTCGTGTAGTTTAAACTTCCAAATCTGACCTGACGGCCAGGGGCGTAGCTTTCGATGTGCTCCAGATGGCCAAGCGAATTGGCCCGCAGTGCGAGGCCGCCGAAGCCGACGATCTGTCCGGGGAGGAAGATCTCACCCTGGACTGCATCGCTATTGATGATCGTAGGAGCCATCGAGCCTGACGGCGACGACACAGAGGAACTCTCAATGAAAGCACCAATGTCGGTGTCAAAACCGGCGGATCTCGGGTAGGGGGTCCCTAACTGTGCATCTAGGCCGGATGGTAATAGGAGACAAGGGACACGAAGTTTTACCCAGGTTCGGGCCCTCTCGATGGAGGTAAAACCCTACGTCCTGCTTGATTAATATTGATGATATGGGTAGTACAAGAGTAGATCTACCACGAGATCGAGGAGGCTAAACCCTAGAAGCTAGCCTATGGTATGATTGTTCATGTGTATGTTGTCCTATGGACTAAAACCCTCCGGTTTATATAGACACCGGGTAGGGTTAGGGTTACATAGAGTCGGTTACAATGGTAGGAGATCTGCATATCAGTATCGCCAAGCTTGCCTTCCACGCAAGGAAAGTCCCTCCCGGACACAGGACGAAGTCTTCAATCTTGTATCTTCATAGTCCAGGAGTCCGGCTGAAGGTATAGTCCGGCTATCCGAACACCCCCTAATCCAGGACTCCCTCACTCCCCAAAGTAGACACATCCATCTTCCTCTAATGGTGTTTAAACCAAGGCAATGGAAACCAAAGCTCTGATACCAATTGAAAGGATCGAGAAGAGGTGTCTAGAGGGGGGTGATTAGACACTAAGTGCCAAAAGTTGCAGTTTTAAATATTCTTAAGTTTAAGTGGAGTTTAAGCACAAGTTTAACAAACACAATACATATCAAGCAAGCATGCAATGAGTATATGAGCAGCGTAAAGTAAAGCATGCAACTTGCAAGAATGTAAAGAGAAGGGTTTGGAGTATTCAAACGCAATTGGAGACATGGATGTTTTTGTCGTGGTTCCGATAGGTGGTGCTATCGTACATCCACGTTGATGGAGACTTCAACCCACGGAGGGTAACAGCTGCGCGAGTCCACGGAGGGCTCCACCCATGAAGGGTCCACGAAGAAGCAACCTTGTCTATTCTGTCGGATTTCGGGTTCCGGCAGACCCTTGAGGTTCGAACACTGGGGTGCGCGCGGAGACTTCGCCTCCTACCTACCTGCACCCCTCTGCCACGCTAAGGTCTGAGCTATGGGAAGAATAACATGAGGGACACAAGGTTTATACTGGTTCGGGCCACCGTTGTGGTGTAATACCCTACTCCAGTGTGTGGTGTGGTGGATTGCCTCTTGGGCTGATGATGATGAACAATACAAGGAAGAACAGCCTCGCGAGGGTCTGTTCTTGGCTGGGGCGATGAACTGCTGGGAGGAGTTCAGTCACCCTTCTCTCTCTCTCTCTCTCTCTCGGTCTCCCACCTCTAACTTCTCACTCAGCTGCCCCCTCCTGTGGGTGGCTGGTCCTATTTATAGAGGCCCTGGTCCTCTTCCCAAATATCGAGCGGGAAGGGAGCCAACAATGGTGGGCTAATTTGAAGGGGGATAGCTAGTACTAGCTACCTTGACAAAAGTAGTCTTCGCCTGCGCAAAGCTCTGGTGGTGACGCCGTCTTGGGCTCCACGACGACCTCCGTCTTGCAGTCCTTCTGGTCTTGGTCTTGTTGCACCGAAATGACAACCTATGCCTGATGCCTCGGTACTCCGCGGCTGCGCTTGCCCCCTTTGCACCAAAGAGGAAAGGAGGACACTGCGCGGGCTGGCACCCGCCTGGCGCCCTTGGTCGTCATGGCTTGCGTCACTGGCACCTCGTGAGGTACCCCGCCTTGATCTCTCCGCCTCCTCGCGAGCCAGCCTGATGAGGCCGTGCCTGAGGAAGCTCCGTGTCGTCCGACCCGCGAGGCCTGGCCCCTCGCGAGGGTCTCGGGTCTGTGTTGATGAAGATGGGCCGTGCTGGGCCCCCCTTTGAGCCACGCCGCAGGCAGGCAAGTCTGGGGACCCCAGTTCCCAGAACGCCGACAGTAGCCCCCGGGCCCAAGGCGCGCCCAAACTTGGCCGTGCAGGGAGGCGGAAGGGCAAGAGCGAAGCACCGCGGGCCCTAACAGCCTGCGGCCCTAGGCATCGCGTGGCGGTTGATTGGACGTGGGCGACACTGTTCCCCACGCCTTCCTTATTTTGCGCCATGCTAGGCGGACCCGTAGTCGTATACAGCCGTTCCCCTTTCTGTTGCTTGAGCACCCTCTGTTCTTCCTCCGCTCGAACTCCGGCTTCTGTTTTCAACCCAATCCCAAACCTTCCCCCGCTTCCCCATCGCCATGGCTCCGACGAAGAAGGGAAGAGGGAAGAAACCCGTGTCTCCACCTTGCCCGCCACCGTTGGCGTCCCCCGCCGAGGGCTTGGGCAAGGTCAGCTCGGCTCTGGCCACTATCTTCAACGAGTGCGGGAGGACGACGGCCTGGCCTGCGTCCCACTTCTCCATCGATAGGATAGTCACCGAGGTCCCGTATTTTGCCGACGCCCTGTTGGCGGGTCTGGTTCCTCCCTTTTCTGACTTCTTCAATGCCGTGCTTTCCCACTATCAGATCCACATGATGCACCTGGGTCCTGAATCCATCACCCTCCTTTCGGTCTTCGCCTTTGTTTGCGAGGCTATGATGGGCATCCTTCCTTCGGTTGCCTTACTGCACCACTTCTTCTCGCTGCGCCTTGTTGACCCAACCCAATGCTGGGCATGTGTGAGCTTCGTTGCCGCGTCTGAGACGGCGGCCTCTGGGATTGACTTCAAGCTCCCTCCGCCCGCGGCTGGGTTCCGCGAGCGGTGGCTGTATGTGGATGCTGGGGTGCCCAGCCCCCTGCTGTCGGAGCCAACTTCGCTTGCTATCCCCAATTCGGGCTGGGGCCAGGAGACGCTTGAGAGCCCCCGGCTCGTCTTCGTCTGGCACCGCTTCGCGTTCTTGAGGACGCTTGGCGTGACAACGCCCAAGGTGGTGAAGGAGTTCCTGCTACGCCGCGATGCTCCTCTCCAACGCCACTCCTGCCGGATGTGGGCCTTCAGCGGGCGCGATGATCGTATGAGGCTCCAGGAAGAGGACCTGATGCCTGAAGTGCTGAGGACGGCGCTCTTGACCCTGACGGGGGAGCCCAACCCTGGCAGCATCCAGCAGGGAGGGGCCTTGTTGTACCTCTGCCAGAGCAGGGGCAATTTTGTGAGGCAGATGCCTATCTTCGATGAGTGGGGGCCGCGCCCCGCGCGGCCCCTTGGGGCCTCGCGAGAACCTAGTGGTGGTGACTGCCCTTCCAGTCGGCCAAGGCGACTCTTCCTCAAGTGGCGGAGCAGGGAGGCATGAGGCGCCAGAGGCCGAGGGGGCTCCCGGCGGGATGACAGCGCCGGGCGATGCTCATGAGGAAGCAGTTATTGGGGCTCATGCCGCTGAGGCTGAGGGTGACAAGTAGCTGCCCTCTATGCCTACGACCGAGGCCACTGAGGCTCCGGCGGCTTCTCTTGGCGAGGCGATTGGTGGCGCACATCAGGCAGGCGCCCCTGACGCAGATCACCTTGACGCTCCATCTTCGTCGCAGGTTGATCCCTGCGCCCAACTCTTAGGCTGCTTCCGCGTGGACTTTGAGGCCCTCCGGAAGAGAAGGGAGGCCCTAGGCAACGATTACCCTTGTCGCCTGCTGAAGCGTAGGAAGTACTTCGCCACTGATGAGTAAGCCTTCTCCTTTCCCAGCTCCCGATCCTTCTGTTGCTCTTACTGACCCTTGCTCCGCAGGCCCCTTCCAGCCGAGCTTGTGGAGACGGCTGAGGAGCCGTCCCCCTTGGCTTCGCCCCCTCCACCGTCTTCAAGCGCTTCAAGCAGTGGAGCCCTTGTGGTGAGAGCGATCGATGAGGCGAACCGTCCCGAGGCGTATCGTGGCCCCGCGCACCTCGCGATCCTTCGCGGGCCTTCTCGTCGCATAGCCAGCCTGCCATGGGCTTCTTGCCTGGTCGTGGACTACAATTGGCTGAGGTGCTTCCTGCGCTCTTCACCTGGGGACGGGCTGGCCCCAGGTCGGGCTTCTGACGCGGCGTGCCCGGCCATCGCGAGGATGGCAGCCCCCAGCCCCCAGCCCGGAGGGGGGGTGCTGACTCGTGGCCCCGGCGCTTGCTTGGGGCAGATGATGGTGTGGAAGACGTGCTCGAGCGCGCTCGGGAGCGTCGCGCTCTCCGCCAAGGATTCCTTCGAAGGGCGGCTGACGCGGTAAGCCTGCTTGGAGAGGAGCTGGCCGATGTAGACGCGCGCCTTGAGGCCGAGGGCCTGCGCCTGGCTGCAGAGAGGCGCGAGCTGAAGGGCGCCATCGCCCTTGCGCGCTGTCAGTGCGATCTTGACGACGCAGAGGCCAAGGCGTCGCTGGTGGCCTCTCGGGAGGCCCGATCTTGGGCCGCTGAGGAGGCTCGGGAAGCTGACCGGCGGCGAACGGCGGCGGACGAGCGGGCTCGGGAGCTCCTGGCCTGGTGCCACTCACTGGAGGAGTAGGTGGAGCTGCACGAGGCAGCCCTCGCGTCGATGAAGGTGGCCTCTGGTGACTCAGCAGAGCTCCAGAAGCATGAGGAGGCGCTGACGCTGGAAGCCGCCGAACATACCCGTGAGTACGAGCGTCTGGAGACGAGGGAGCGATTGGTGACGCAGGCGGAGGATGATATTGCTGCACAGGAAGCCCGCGTCCTGGAGGAGGTCGGACGTCGAGTGGCGATGGCGCATTTGAACCTCGAGCATGAGTTCGAAGAGAAGCTGGGGTTGATCTGGGCCGAAGCTGAAGGCAGGACTGCTACCTTGAGGGCCAAGCTGGAGGAGGCGACGCGGCGGGCCGATGCTTTCCGGGCCGCTCTTGAGGTGGCGCAAGGTGAGTTAACCGCCTCCCAGGCCGAGGTGCTCCTTCTCCGCCAGCGGGTGGAGGAGGCTGAGGTTGTCGCGGGCCAGAATGCGGATGAGATACGTCAGCGGTGGATCCTGGAGCATGAGCATGGCCCCATGCTCACCATGCTCTGGGAGAGAGCCAACACAGCCTTGGGCAACATCTGCGAGGCGGCTGTTGGCGAGCCGCACGCAGTCAACTATGCTGGCAATCTTCAGTTCTTCACTGACGTGGTGACGCAGCTGGAGGCGTGGTCGGTCAGGGCTGACAGGTTGGTGGAGGAGAGGAGCCGCGCCCTGCTCGGGCACGCCTTTTCTCGCGTCTTCAGCCACCTCTAGAACATGGATCCCCACTTTGATTTTGACGCCGCCATCGCCCCAGTCCCCCAGGCCGTCTGAGGCGATCTGGTGCACTGGGTGGAAGACAATGTGGATGCTCTTATCAGGGCCTTCGCTTCAAACAATGACAACGTGATCGTGGCGGCCGACGAGGGCGGCGATGGCGAGTTCAGCGACGCCAGCAACAGCTCGGGTGGTGCTCCTGAGAACGCATTGGGGGATTTATCCGACTGATTGTGTATCATTCCTACTTCCTTACCCTACATGAATAAAACTCAGGTTTTGGCCTGATGGCAGTGAGAGCATTTTGGAGGGGGAGCCCCTTATGTAAAACTTGTGTTCATCGTATTAGTAGACGCTACATTGCCCATGCGCCCGCGCCAAGTGGTTGGCCTAAGCGATGCGCTGGTCGGCTAGTTTACCTTTGTCCCGTGCTGGCCCTGAGGCAGCCTGTGGGAGGTTGTGGTGTCTCGAGTGTTCCCTGATTGGGTTCGTAGGATCTGCAGTAAAACACCCTCCTGAGAGGACACGTCGGCGGCAGTCTGGGCTGCGCGCAAGCTAGGCCTGACCCGGCTCGCGAGGGGCTCGCGAGGGGAGGCAGCTGAGGTGAAGTGGCAACCAAAACGCGAGAAATTGCTCGAATGAGACTAAGCACCCCTTCCCCGAACACACGCAACTCTCAAATTCAAATCCAACTTGAATCCAGTGGGGGAAAGCGACAACCAAAGGGAAAAGCAACGAAAGCAAACAAAAGGCCGCGTCCGGCACCTAGTCTAGTCTTGGACGTCTTCTCACCAGCGCGGAGCTAAGTGCTGCCACTGGGCGTGGGAGGGAGCCCCAGGGCCTAAGGCCCGCACCCCTGAGACTCGGGGGCGTGTACAGCCCCACTCATTATTACATGAGAGTGTCACGGGGCGGCGAGCTTCACAGGCACTGGGCCTTCTTCGTAGGTACTGGCCTTGCTTCATATTGCCAGATGAGGGCCCCGCCTTGCGCCACACTCTAGTGCCATCAATGACGACCGGAAACCAGGACGCCACCGATGGGGTAGAGCGGTCGCCAGCGGTTCCCCCGACGACCACGGGTCCTCTGCCGGGGGCAGGCCCTGAGGCACCTCCCCAGCGGAGGGCCTACCTCTTGAGAACACCTTGCTCCGAACGCCGCAGTGGTGATGTCGGATCCCGGCCCCTCTCCTACAGCCCCCTGCGCCTTCCTCCCGAGGAGTAGGAAACTGTGGGAGCGGGGCACCTGCTCACTGTGGCGACCTGCACCTCCTGCGATCCATGGTTAGCGTATGCCTGCTCCTGAAGAATTAGCGGTACCCGATAATCGTTGCCTCCAGCGTGGCCAGTTGGACCGTCCCGGGGCTCCCGGTAAGGCTCAGCTTCTGGCGCCTCGTCCCCCCAGCTTGGGCTGAGGAGCGAGCCTTGTTCGCTCTCGTGAGGGTGTCCTTGGTCCATCATGAGGGGCACGTATTCCTCTAGCGCTGCCATCCCGAAGGCCATGCCGCAGTGCCCCGCGTGCCACGCGGTCCTGCCTGACGCGCCCACCGTGGGGTGGCAGCGCGGCTGTCCGCTGGGGCCGCGGGTCATGTCGATTCCTTCTTCTTCGCGGACCGGGAGCGGGGGCAGCACCGCCACCGGTCCGGTGCTGATAGCTTCGCTGGCGTTGGAGTAGCCTTGGAGCCCGCGGGCGCGCACGGAGCCCCCGCGCGGGCTGCCCTAGGCTTGAGATGGGAGCTGGGTGCAGAAGGGGTGAGCCCCCGAGGCGGTGAAGCCCAGGAGCTCCGCCACCCGCTCCAACAGCACGTCGCGGCCACCCTCCAGCAGCCTGCACTGCAGCAGCTCTCAGGCCACCATGAGCGCAGCCCTCGAGTTCGCCTGCTCCCAGTGAGTGTACGATGTCGTGGTTGCGGCGTGATTGGAGGCCCTTGCTGCCGGCCGCGCCTGCCGTGGTGTGGGAGCTGTTGAAGCCTGTCCGCGTCGCCCGCGGCCCGCAGTGCCCTACGGACCGCGAGCTGCCTGGGGCACGGGGTCGCCCGAGGCGAGCGGTTCTACGCGAGCGGGCCACGCCGCCCATGGATCTGGGTTGCCCGCCTGGTCGCCGGACATGGTGATGACGACGCAACGGGGCACGAAGCGGTAGAAGGTGGATTCCGGCGCACCCCTACCTGGCACGCCAAATGTCGGATTTCGGGTTCCCGCAGACCCTTGAGGTTCGAACACTGGGGTGCGCGCGGAGACTTCGCCTCCTACCTACCTGCACCCCTACGCCATGCTAAGGTCTGAGCTATGGGAAGAATAACACGAGGGACACAAGGTTTATACTGGTTCGACCACCATTGTGGTGTAATACCCTACTCCTATGTGTGGTGTGGTGGATTGCCTCTTGGGCTGATGATGATGAACAATACAAGGAAGAACAGCCTCGCGAGGGTCTGTTCTTGGCTGGGGCGATGAACTGCTAGGAGGAGTTCAGTCACCCTTCTCCCTCTCTCTCTCTCTCTCTCTCTCTCTCTCTCTCTCTCTCTCGGTCTCCCACCTCTAACTTCTGACTCAGCTGCCCCCTCCTGCGGGTGGCTGGTCCTATTTATAGAGGCCCTGGTCCTCTTCCCAAATATCGAGCGGGAAGGGAGCCAACAATGGCGGGCTAATTTGAAGGGGGACAGCGAGTACTAGCTACCCTGACAAAAGTAGTCGTCGCCTATGCAAAGCTCTGGTGGTGACGCTGTCTTGGGCTCCACGATGACCTCCGTCTTGCAGTCCTTCTGGTCTTGGTCTTGTTGCACCGAAATGGCAACCTTTGCCTGATGCCTCGGTACTCCGTGGCTGCGCTTGCCCCCTTTGCACCAAAGAGGAAAGGAGGACACTGCGCGGGTTGGCACCCGCCTGGAGCCCTTGGTCGTCATGGCTTGCATCACGGGCACCTCGTGAGGTACCCCGCCTTGATCTCTCCGCCTCCTAGCGAGCCAGCCTGATGAGGCCGTGCCCGAGGAAGCTCCGTGTCATCCGCCCCGCGAGGCCTGGCCCCTCGCGAGGGTCTCGGGTCTGTGTTGATGAAGATGGGCCGTGCTGGGCCCCCTTTGAGCCACGCCGCAGGCCACAGGCAGGCAAGTCTAGGGACCCCCGTTCCCAGAACGCCGACATATTCCATCACGGCCATCGCCCACGAAGGACTTGCCTCACTAGCGGTAGATCTTCACGAAGTAGGCGATCTCCTTGCCCTTACAAACTCCTTGGTTCAACTCCACAATCTTGTCGGAGGCTCCCAAGTGACACCTAGCCAATCTAGGAGACACCACTCTCCAAGAAGTAACAAATGGTGTGTTGATGATGAACTCCTTGCTCTTGTGCTTCAAATGATAGTCTCCCCAACACTCAACTCTCTCTCACAGGATTTGGATTTGGTGGAAAGAAGATTTGAGTGGAAAGCAACTTGGGGAACGCTAGCGATCAAGATTCATATGGTTGGAATGGAATATCTTGACCTCAACACAAGTGTAGGTGGTTCTCTCTCACAAAATGTGTATTGGAGGTGTAGGTATGTTCTGAGCTCTCTCCACGAATGAAGAGTGGGTGGAGGGATATATATAGCCTCCACACAAAATCTAACCGTTACACACAATTTGCCAAACTCGTGGGACCGAATGGTTAAACTCGGTCGGACCGATTCAGCAAACCTAGTGACCGTTAGGATTTTCGGTGGGACTGAGATGTAACTCGGTAGGACCGATATGGTTAGGGTTAGGGCATAACGTAATCTCAGTGTGACCGATTACACAAACTCGGTGGGACCGATTTTGGTAATAAGCTAACCAGAGAGTTGGTCAGGCAAACTCGGTGAGACCGATTACACAAACTCGGTGGGACCGATTTTGGTAATAAGCTAACCAGAGGGTTTGCATTGTAATCTCAGTAGTACCGATTGCTCAAACTTGGTGAGACCGATTTTGGTAATGGACATACACAGAGAGATAACAATCCCATCTCGGTGAGACCGAGATCCCTATCGGTGAAACCGATTTGCTAGGGTTTGTGGCAGTGGCTATGACATCTGAAACTCGGTGGCGTCGGGTAGATAGAATCGGTGGGGCCGAGTTTGACTTTTGGTTTAGGTCATATGTGGATGTGGGAAGGTAGTTGAGGGTTTTGGAGCATATCACTAAGCACTTTGAGCAAGCAAGCCATTAAGCAACACCTCATCCCCTCTTGATAGTATTGGCTTTTCCTATAGACTCAATGTGATCTTGGATCACTAAAATAGAAAATGTAGTCTTGATCTTGAAGCTTGAGCCAATCCTTTGTCCTTAGCATCTTGAAGGGGTTCCACATCCTCTAGTCCATGCCACTCCGTTGTTGAACTTATCTGAAACATACTAGGTAAAAGTGTTAGTCCAACAAGAGATATGTTGACATTAATTACCAAAACCACCCAGGGAGCACTTGTGCTTTCAGGTTGCCATTTTTGGCATGCCAATGAACTCTAGCCAAGTCTTTTTCATTTTTCTTGCCAATGTCGGCCAAATCATGGGCAACCAATACCTCAACCAAAATTTTGGTCATGACCCAAAGATTGGTCTTTGTTTGGATGGTTGCCATTTCTTTGGCATGCCAATGAACTCTAGCCAACTCTAGTTCATTTTTCTTGCCAATGTCGGCCAAATCATGGGCAACCAATACCTCAACCAAAATTTTGGCTACCCAATGTTTTGATGGGGCAACCTTGGGCACAAACCAAACATACCGTTGGCCGTGCCACATCACTAACGCCACCCTCAGCACACTGAAACCGACCATGTCTAGCTACGATATGAGCGTGTCGCTCACCGCGGTCGCCGTGTCCAGAGGCAGTGCTGGAGCTGCGCCCTGTTGTTGGCCCCAACGACCCACATGAATAGTTGTCGGTGGCGAGGAGGTCGTGGGCCAGCTCCTCCATTGGACTAGTCTGCCCCACATGTCGGTTTCCCTATTTTCCCGGCCATATTCGAGCGTCAGTGCTCCGAGTTGCGCATTAGGCCTTTCACTATGTAGGCCAAGCGAGACAACTTATTGTTTATTTGAGCCGTTCAAGTATAATCATGTGGTGTTTGCTTATTTCTCATTCCTCTCCAACCCTCTTCTCCATCGATCATGTCACCCTCGAGTCGAGTCCATCCTCCCGCATGCCTCATTTGAACATTCCGCCGAGTATCATTCGCATGTACCCACCCTAGTCCTCTTTCAATAGATCTCTGGACCCCGAGATGAAATCGAGAGGGAACGAGTGGGGGCACGTGATACCTAAGGCGGATTCAAAATTTTGAACCGGTGATCATAGCATCCGCAAATCATATATAAAGGGTATTCAATGTTCGTTTAATTTTTGAACGTACAATATACTCCCTCCTATCCTTTCTAGTTTACATATAAGTTTTATGTGTAGTCAAAGTATCTCTACTTTGATCAAAAATGTATCAACATTCAACAACGCCCAATCAATATTGTTAGATTCGTACGTACTGCTAGATTTGTACTCGAGATGGTTTCCAATTTGACTATTGACAAGATTAATAGTACATGAGATGTATAATGTGAAAATTATATCATTGGAAACTCCTTTCACATACGAATTTGACCGTATGCTTTGTGTAAGTTGCATGTCATATATTATTACTCTAACATTTGGTCAAAGTTAGCCTCTAAAAACGCATTAGACCCTGTATGCTTTGTGTAAGTTGCATGTCCTATATTATTACTCTAACATTTGTGTAAATTGCATGTCATATATTATTACTCTAACATTTGGTCAAAGTAGTATAGTGGAAGTGGATCCTCTGACGTAGCTATCCCTTCCTTACCCTCCCTTTCGGTCACTTACTGGCGGACCCCATGCTTGCTAGGACCCGCATGTCAGTTACTCAATGGGTTCAGCCACGTCAGGGGATCCTCATCCGTAGTATACTCCCTCTGTTTTTATTTACTCCACATAAAACGGAGGGAGTGGTGGTTTAATAAATGACGCGGGCGGGGGAGGGAGGGACGTCGGTTTGCTCTCAACTGCGGACCCACAAGCGAGCGAAAACGCAAGACGAAGCGCGTTCCATTCGGTGAGCGACGTGGAGGGTCCGGCGTGCCGGGCTGCAACGCGAATGCGACAAGAGCGATGTACAGTCAAAACCAATTGTCCAGTCATCACCGGAACCACTATTCACACTAGAACCTTCGCTGCTCGGCGTACGCCAGCCACTGCCCTAAAACCACACCAAATCTCCAGCCCATTCCCCCACCTTTCGATCCCCTAGCCCGCATCAAGCGTCCCCTAGTTCGCCAGAAAGCCATGGCGTGCCGCAAGATCACTTACTACAAGATGCTGACGCCGGAGCGCCCCGCAGAAATCGCGGTGGCGGTCGGCGCCACAGACATCCGTTCCCAAGCTCGCTTTGCGGCGGGCCAATCCCCAAGTTCTCTGGAGCCAAGCTACAAGGAGGAGGAAGCCGATCCAATGTTCATGGCGGAGGTCGCGGTGCAGAAGGCCCCCGATGGGTATGAGACGATGGACGTCAACTTCGTGCCAGCGTCCGAGTCCCCCATGGTGCAGGCGGACCAACGGTTCAACATGGCGATACTAAAGGAGGACCAGGAGGCAGAGGCTCAACTTGACGCAGAGCGCGCGCATGCCACTGCCATCGAGGCTCTCCTGCAGGCGGAACCGGATGTTGTGGATGTGAACCGGGCAGCGGAGGCTCAACTTGAGGCAGAGCGTGCGGATGCCGCTGCCATCGAGGCCCTCCTGCAGGCGGAACCAGACATCCTGGACTTGAACCGGGCGGCAGAGGCTTGACTCGACGCAAAGCGCGCGGATGCCTCTCTCATCAATGCCCTCCTGCAGGCGGAACCGGACGTCCTGGACTTGAACCGGGCGGCGGAGGCTCGACTCGACGCGGAGCGCGCGGATGCCGCTGCCATCGAGGCCCTGCTGCAGGCGGAACCGGACGTCATTGACTTGAACTGGGCTGTGCTCTCGTCCGTGCAGAGCGCCTGCACACTCCGCTTGAACGAGTAGCTGGAGGCCGAGGACGACCACAGTGCGGAGACACACGTCGGCAGCGACGGCTGGTTCGCGCCGGCAGCCAAAGACGACGAGGCCGTCTCTTTCCACGAGCAGTGATAGTTTTTCTTTATGTTGTTGTTTTTATGGATCTTTTGTTGTGTAAAAACATATATTTGTTATGCAAGTCACCTGACTTGGGTCAGTCTACCATTTCAGGCGGTTGGATGAATATCCTACGTCTCCTAACCCTTCTTTCCTTCTTCCTCACCTCTTCTTCTTCCCCAACAGACCACCACACGGGCCGTACGGATACTCCCCAACATGCGGTTATATAAACATACTCTATGAACGAAAATTATGTGTCAGCGATAGGATGGCTGAGTTTGGTTTGTTCACATGGGACAGCACGTGTCAGTGAGGGTGTGTTCCCTTGGTTGGGTTTGCGTCATGCAGGAGCGACTGTGTGAGGGTGCCGTGCAACCGCGACGTGCAGGAGCGACCGTGTGAGGGTGCGGTGCGACCGCGATAGCCATGCGCAAGTGTACCTCCTTCTCATTTTGAAAACTTTAGGCAAGTTTGGCAAAAATGTGTGGCGAAGTTTGGCAATGCAAGGCCTAGACCCAAACAGGATAAGTACGTACGTACTAGGAGTATTAGTGTTAAAAAAGAAAGGTGGGGTTTTCCTTCGCGGGATTTAATCGATACAAATGCTCATTTCACGTGTCAATTAATGCGTATTTTTTTCTCCAAAGACCAAAGAGCTAACCATCTCACTCCTCATCGCTTGATTAATGCAGCGCCATGCAATCCAACCTTCTCACTTCCGCATGTGTGCACGTCGTCTCTCTCTCTCTCCCCTGTCCATCTCTCTGCATACATGTGCCTCTCGCTCTCTCTACTGTTTCTGCATGCAAGCAGCTCTCTCTGCCTTGGGAAGATGCGACGCACATGGGAAAGAGAGATGGGATTACTGCAGGCACGCATGCGGTGGAAAGGGATGGAGGGCCCGGTTGGAAAGAGCAGCGAAAAAATGCCAATGCGCAGAGCATTGCGGGGAAAACAAAATTTTCTTAGACGCAGACAAAAAAGGACCGGAGGGAGTACTACTAGGAGTACTAGTGCGGTGAGATGGTTTCTTGAAGAAGATGATGGAGAAGCGGAGTCAGCAAAGAGTGAAATGATGGTTGCTTCGTCCGTGCTTTTGTGATTTGACGCCTCACTGCTTTGTGATTTGTGATAGAAGGGACAGGGGAGTAGACTCTGTGCTCTATAATGTACTACATGCGTCCAAGCATGGGAGAAAGAGGAGAGACATTGCATTTTTTCTATTCCTTCAATCAATCAATCAGGGAGCTTCGGTTCCATCTTTTTGGCTTTGGCAACACCATCCACAATGGTTCCCACGATGCCAAAAGCTATTTTCACATTTGGCTACACATTGTGGATGCCCTTAACCGTACCACTTGGTTTTGCTCCTGTGTGCTATCTATACAAATCTCAATTATATTGATCTAAAAACTATAGAATCAAGATTAGTAAAAAGGAGGTGATTTTGCCCCGCGGATGGCGGGGGAGGTTTCTTATTTGAGCAATGCTACATCCATTCAATGGTTTACGTAAAGTTACGAACTGATGTGATGTGGGACTATTTGATTGGATTAAAGGAGAGGATTAGGCCCACCCCACCTGAAATCAGGGGGGCATATATAGATTAGATGGACAGTATACGTAGCAGCTACGTAGCCCTTTGTAAGTCTAGGATTAGGCTTCTTATTTTCGGAGGACGTTGTCCTCGTGGTTTTCTAACATGCGGTCCCACATGTCTGTGCTTTACCAAGCCGATCCGCGTCCCACATGAGGCAGAACAACGACAGAAGCAACACATGGTTAAGTTGAAGCAGATGAGGGAGAAGCGGATTCAGCAACGAGTGAAATGATGATTGCTTTGTCCCTCCAAATTAACTGTGGGAAAGGTGCAACTTTGTGATTTGATGCCTCATTGCTCATTACTATGTCGGCGCCATGACTGGGGTGCTTCACCCCGGCTGCTCTGCACTGTATTCCGGTATGGCACGTGGACCCGGTAGCTTGATGTCCCACATGTCGGCGAAAGGGACTAGAAGATTTATGAAAGCGAGCGCTCGACTCTTACGACGGAGGAGTAGACGACACGACGGCCCAGTGAATTGTCACTTGTACTATATAGTACTATAGTTTTGCTGTTTCGCACGATCCATCGATACAAACCCGATTAAACAGGAAAGGGGGGGATTTTTCCCGCGCAGTAGATGATACTGGCCATACATTTCAAAGGCAATTTTAATGTATGCAAACTGAATAATTATAAGTAACAATATGATATCTAGTAAAACTAAAAACACATATGATTTATTGTGTTAGAGTGTAGTAGTAGTGCTGTATTGCATAGTTGTTAGATGTAACATGCGAGAACGTGTGGAGATGTAGTTTTGGAGGGCCTATAGAGAGAAAAGTGTAATACGGTCACCGAACTTCAGAATAAGCTGACTACGGTCACTATATACATTTTGCAGTGATTATACGGTCACTTGCTCACAGTTCAACATCGGATTGCACTCTGTTGACCGGCCAAATAGTATGCATGGCGCCATGTTGACTAGTTAAATTGACCACGTTCCTTGTGGGTCCCACCTGTCAGTTCGCATAGGCAAAAGGTCAGATAAACACAAATTTACGCAGGTGCGACAAGGCTCCAACCCGTGCGCGTGAATCACCTGGTTGTGTGTGTGTCTGTCAGGGCCTGATGTGTGCGCATGCACGTGTAGGTTGAGCACTTGAGCGTGAGAGTGTGTGTTGGTCGTGTGGTGTACTAGTGTGTGCATGCATGCGTGCGTGCGTGCGTGTGAGTGTTGCGTGCGTGCGTGGCTGCGTGTGTATGTGTGAGTGTTGCGTGCGTGCGTGGGTGCATGTGTTGTGTGGATGCAGTTTGTGTGCATGCGTGCGTGTGTGTATAATCACCACACTAGCTCATGTGTGTTAAAACAGACGGCTCAGCATACCAATACAAGGCCACCTTGTCCATTGTGCCCGCGGTCTTGACTTCGAACCACCGTCCAAATATTTTTTTGTTGTTTGTTTTCATTCTTACTAGCAAGATGCCCGTGTATTGCACGTAACATCAAGATGCATTTGTATGACTTGTTTATCTTGTGAGAGAAAAGGATGAACGAGGGAAGGCCTTATTTGCAAATGTGGAGAGGTGTGTGGGTACCTTTTTGAAAAATTGCCATAATTTTTTTCCTATCCGTCAGAGATAAGTCAGACGGCCTATATTGCAGGCACACCATAAGAGTGTATTTTATGTATTTTATAAGAGTGTAGATGTAGAGTAGATACAAGTCGACAGGTGGGCACGATGGTAGTGAGATAATGTGATGCAACACTAGAGGTGCCACGTGGAGCGTTTAACTGGTCAACTAGTCATGTCATGAGCAAATATAGAGTTATACGGTGAGCCCATGACTGTATAATAACCACTAAATGTAAATGGTGATCGTAATGAGTGGATTCTGAAGTCCAATGTACGTATCGTGCTTTCGCTTCAAATACAATGATTGTCATTACATATATCGTGAGAGAAAGATGAAACATGCGTGAATTTTCTGGGGGCTTACTTTTAGAGGACCTGGGGATAGTTTTGTGTGCATACGTGAAAGGGGCGTACAGGGGGGTATGCGATGGAGAGAGAAATGCTCTTCGTTTCTCTTTATTATGACTAACTTTGTATATAGTATAAAAATATACAAATTCATAGTGCGGAATAAATATCATTGTGGGCACCATGCAATGCAAATTAGCGTTCATACTCCTCCATATAACTTTGTAATGTTGTATATATGTAGACACTCTAAAATAATTTTTTGGCCACACTTTATTCAATAGGAATGTTGTATGCGAAATAAATGTGAAGAGAGGGCTTTTTAGATCAATGGGGTACGTGATGTAACATGTGTGAATGTGTAGTTGATGCATTTGGCGGGGCCTGGAGAGGTATGTGTGTGTATTACCTATTCGAGAGAGGCATGGATAGAGGGGCCGATAGGGGGGCGTGGGAGAGATAGCACGAGAAATGAGAGTGGTCTAGAGAGAGAGAGAGACGAATATGACGTCACGACAACAGATTCCATTCCCTTGAGTGTGTATATGCAAGGGGGGGGATAGAGGCACCAGGAGAAATTTTCTGTGTGTGTGGTGTTTGTGTTGGTATGTGTGGGTGTGAGAAGATAATGAGACATGGGGGCAGAGGGTGTGTCACCGCGTGAGGTCCGGTGGGTCGAGGTGAGGCCCTTCATTCGGTTCCGTCCTGCACCACATTGGTCGGCCCATGACGCATTTAGGAAGACCCATTGATGACTAGTCGTACAAGACAAAGATAGCAGAATGGTGAAGGACTCTGTGTCCACTGAAAAAGCCAGCTAGGATTTGTAACCCTAGGTTCTCGGACTAAGGTAACCCCTTTATCTCTGATATTACTATTCATCCAACCTAACTTTATGGGGCATCCTACAGAATGCTCTGCTAGAATCATACTCGTCGATTAGGAAGAGAGGTGTGAGACAATGCGTGAGAAACAGGCGTAAAGATAATTTGCGTACATGAGACACATAGGTAGGTCCATGTATATAGAAAGGGTCGATGAGAATTGTGCGTGTGCATGTTTGCGAGAGGAAGAGTGCTTGTGATAAAGGTTAGTGGAAACAGTTGTAAATGGTTATGAGAGTGAGGGAGGGTTATATCTAGAGCATGTGTGCGAGAAAGACACCTCGGGAGAGAGTGTGTGAGCATGTGTGAGAGACCACCGATGGAGAGTGAAACTACACGTAAAAGACTGCTCTACACATTGATTAAATATGTAAATTGTATCCAAATATTAGGATGGGATCATGATATTTGCAATTCACGTAAGGAGCGGTCATTGATCCATCAGACATCTAGATTCTATCGAATTTGAGCATGTCTATGTTATTATTCGACACAATTGATCCACATAGTTAGTATTTTGAAGTCCAGACAATGCATCGCTTTAGCAATCAAATATAAACGTGAGTATAGTTCATGTTGTGTGTGTAAAGCACATTATATATACGGAAGTTGCACAATGGACATTATAAATAGCTACCTACGAACTAGCATACATTTGAATTCAACTTAAGGTGGTTTAAAAAACTCGAATTCAACATGAAGTCCATTCAATTATTTGAATTTGATATCATGGCATTTGTAAACCATACCTAAATTATGGGGGCACCAATCTTTGCTCTGATTTTGTACATAATAGCATATGTAGTCGTGTACAAAATAGATTCAAATTTAGCTCCTCCATTCCAAAATAATCGTAGTTATAGGATTTTCAAGTACCAAAATTTCAAAAAGAAGCAGATAATTTAATGAGGTTTTCAAACATACAAGGTCAAATATAACGTTGTCTATTTAGGTCAATCCTAATAGTTCAAGAGTACTCTAAACGTGAATGCTTGTGTTTCAAAATTCCGAACGAAGCGCCAAAAGAGCCTCTACTCGCCCGAAACCGCGTGAGACCAATGTTTGGTAGTACAAGGAAATTACTTTTCTAATAACTCCGACCCGTGAAACCTACCGGCCCGACGTCCAAAGGTCTAAACCGGGGTAGGTTTGTAGCTTCATATAGACGCCACGCGACCGCATCCAAAAAAATATTCATAGACAATGGCCGCCTAAGCACACATGCGCGCGGCCGAAATCGCTCTCGCCCACTATTTGGGACACCTGGGATTACCATCCTACCCCCGACCCGCAGTAGGTCCGAAATTTAAGAGGGGGGCAAAGTTTGTACTTTCCCCAAATTTCAAACAAGCGCGTCCCATCTTCTGTTCAAAAAAGCCAAAAACAAGCGCGTCCCAGACCGAAACATGGTTCCCCCACCCGTCTGATTCCCCATTCGTACTCCGTGGGTGCCAAAACTACCTCTCCACCAGCCGCGAAACCCCGGCGTCCTCCGTCCGCCACCCCATCCCACCCATCAACCGCCGCCCTCCTCCATCACGCCGGAGCCGATACCCCGACGTCGTCGTCCACCGCAACGTCAACCGCAACGCCCTCCACGGCTAGTAGTTGAAGCCGAGGCCGAGCCGTCCGTACCCGAACCAGTTCAACCACACCGTCCTGTGTCTCACCGCTGCCGCTCCAACTTCGCCACCCTCCACCGCATCGGAGGTGTTCCTGCTACGCCGTCCGTCGCCGCCTCGGATCTGCTTCCCCTCCGCCGACATACAGCCACGGCAACACAGTCAACAATTTGGCCATGGGTTCGTCCAAGCCTGCACCCTCCAGAACATCGGTTTCCCTGGTAAAAAGAAGAAGATCGGTGCGACATGTGGAGGTGACCACACCGGCAACCGAAAAAGGTACTCCTCTTCCCTTATTCATGCAAATCTTACGTCTCTGCTTGCACGGTATTCATCCCACAGAAGGCACTAGTTGACCTCTTCTTCTTGATACTAGATGTTGCTAGTAACTCGCCATGCACAAGGTTTCTCCTCATATACTATTTCACCTTAGCTAGAGGTCCGTCGCCCCCCTGAATTTCAATTTCTGGCCAGTTGATTCCCAATTAACGGAAGCATTCCCCAGCATAACAGGCGCTAGTATGCCTATTACGCCAGGGAAGCAGCGCCTTGGTGTTTATCTTAGGGGCGTGTGCGGCCTAGAGCTACTGGCGCCCGATCTAGAGGTCGGCCGGGATTAAAGGGATGGCCTGGGGGCGCTGCCAAGCACGGCGGTGGTGTGAGGTCAATGGGAGGGCGGGGCGGCGAAGGCAGGGGTCTAGGCCAGTGGTCGCTGGCGGTTCGAGAAAGATCGTCAACAGTGACTGGCGGGAGGTAGATGAAGGCCATGTGCCCGTTCCTTATAGATCGGATGGTTCTTTAAAACAATCGACTGACCTATTTATTTTCAGTCGAGTGTTATCTTAGATATGACCACATGTGGTGGTGTGCTGGAGGAGTACTTGCGTTTCCTGTGCTCATATATTACAAAATCATATGGAGTAGAATCTAATTTTGTTTGTCATGCAATGTTGTAGAGCTATCATATGTCTCCTATCATTTATTTTTCAGCCACCTTCTATCTGCTACTTTTACAGTGCACTAGTTCTGCACACACTTTACCCTTACTCTCACTATTGTGTTTTTATGCAAGGGTATTTCAGACTCTGCTGCCATGAGAGAAGCCAAAAAGAAAAGAGAGAAGTCACTTCGGCTTCGTATGCGGGTAGGCAAGACATGTTACAGCGCTATAAAGGGTGCAGTGTCAGTAGATGGAGATGGTAAACATAGCTCTGGAGTTGATGACCTTGCTCGCAATGAACCACCATCCCAGGTGCTTGCTTTAACTTCGCGGTGTCATATGTGGTTGCATGTTCCATATGGTGTCTAGCTTGTATTCGAAAGGCCAAAGTCGGTAAGATAAGGAAAGATATTTTTTACATGAACCACCATCCCATGAGCACCAGAAGACAAATAGCTAGTCAGGGCACTGGTCGAGCCAGTGACAAGCCCAGCAAAGATAGGCATCACCTGGAAGCCAACTAAAAAGCTGTGATGGTGGCGAAGCAGCCCGCCTCCCACCAGGCTCTCAGGTCCTAGATGATCATGCTCACCACTCCAGCCGGATGTCTAGCTTGTATTGCTTCCAATTTGGTTAAATTGCATCTGCTTAGCTTACACATTATACCTTTGAATATGACATGCCTTTCTGGTTTTGGTACATACTAGTACATCTGTGTATTAACCATGTTCTTACATCAAACTAATGTTCTTGTGTATCCCTCATCAATCACTTATGACGAGGCAGGCAGGCAAGGGGACTACTCCTCATTTAAAGAATGCAGCGTCAGCCTCCCGATATGATTCTCAAGAAACAGAAAATGCTAGATGAAGATAGTAAACGTAGCTCTGTAGTTGATTACAGCATTTCCCCTACACTAGCATCACAGGTGCTTGCTCTAACTTGGCAGCGTGATATGTGGTTGCATGTTGCATATGGTGTCTAGATTGTAATTCTTCCAATCTGGTTAAACTGCATGTGCTAGTCTGCTTAGCTTATACATTATACCTATTAATGTGACATGCCTTCCTATATTTAGTACATAGTACATCTGTCTATTAAGCATGTCCTTACATAAAACTATTGTTTTTTTGTATCCCGCATCAATCAACATGACGAGACACCTTTAGTATATGCAGTGCGATATTAGTTGCATCTTTCATATGATTTATAGCATGCGCTGCTTCTAATTTGTTGAAATTCCATTTATGATGGGACGCTTTTAACTTGGCAGAGTCATATTGGTTGCATCTTTCATGTGGTGTCTAGCTTGTATTGCTTCTTATTTGCTGGAATGGTTTCTGCTTAGTTTACACAAATAGTTGTGAACATGCCATGCCGTCCTGTTTTTCGTACATATTCCATCCTAGTATCATGTCTTTGCCTTACATCAAAGTAGTGATTGTTAGTATCATGCATGAATGAGTTCTGAAGAGAGAATTTTATTGCGTTTTCTTGACGGTTTTACTTGACAATTCAAAATCTATAAAGCAGAAGGAGTTAGCAAGGCAGCGGATAAAGGTGCTCCTTCCAAACGGAGGGCCTCTACAGTTTCTACTCCTCCACACCCCCAAGATGATTTCCAAGACAACACATGCATAGACACTCAACAAAGCTGTGTTTATGATGAGCACGTCTCCCCTAGTGCAGCATCACCGGTGCTCCCTCTAACTTGGCACTGTTATATGTGGTTGCATGTTATGTGTGCTGTCTAGCTTGTATTGCTTCTAATTTTGTTGAATTCCATCTGCTTACTTTACACATTATACTTGAATAAGACATGTGTTCCTGTTTCTAGAACATACAATATATGTCTATCACACCATGTTCTTACATCAAATTACTACTGTTGTGTAACCTACAACAATAACTTATCATAAGACACGTTTGACTTTGGAGTGTGATATAGGTTACATCTCACATTCTTTTCTAGCTTGTACTACTAATTTGTTGAAATGGCACTTATGACGAGACAGTTTTAACTTGGTAGAGTGATATTCGTTGCATCTTTCATATGGTGTCTAGCTTTCATTGCTTCTAATTTGTTGAAATGCCTTCTCCTTAGTTTACACATCATAAGCTGTGAATATGCAATGGCACTAATGACGAGAGACCTCTAACATGGTAGTGTGATGTTGTTTGCATCTTGCATATGATTTATTTCTTGTACTGCTTCACATTTGTTTAAACGCCATTTATGATGAGACATTGTTAACTTGGCAGAGCGATATTTGTAGCATCTTTCATATGGTGTCTACCTTCCATTGCATTGCTTCTAATTTGGTGAAATGTCTTCTTCTTAGTTTACACATCATAGTTCTGGTTATCTCTTCCGTCCTGTTTTTCATACATATTACATCCTCCTATCATGTGGTTGTCTAACATCAAAGTTCAGTTCATCTACACCACGCATCAATTTGTTCTAAAGAGCTAAATTGTTATTCATTTTTCTTGTCGGCTTGACTTAACATGGCATAGAGAAAGAGGAAGAAACACAGAATGGCAGGGAATGAGAAGCAGATGAATCCTGCAGATTCTGCTGGTACTGATGGTGCAATAGAAGGTCAAAGTCCAGTGGAAAATTCTACAAACACGGCATCCCATGCTACATGAGTTGCAAAAAAAGCCAAACAAAAACAAATAGCTGCCACCAAACAAGCAGAGACAGCCCTAGTTCTTGCAACACCTACCACAGTACTACCAGCTGCAAGACTTACTCGTGCGTCAACTGAGCTAGCAGCACGTTCCCAAGCTCCCTTGCCACCTGACACTACTTCCCAAGCACTCTTGACACAAGACGAGTTGGCAATATCAGATGAACCTTGTGAGCTTTAACAGCAAGAAGGTAGCTGTTGGAGTCAAGTTATAGTTGCATGCTTCTTTATATGTAGTCTCACAGTTTGATGTACACTAACACTTCCTATGTTCATTGTTGGACTAGCACCTAGGCGCAAGAGGAAACAAACATCAGGGATAATGTTCGATAGGTTAACTAAATCTAGAGGAGGAAGAATGGAGATCCATTTTGAGGCAGGTTTAAAAAGGCCACGTGATGCTACAGAGTCAGCCAAGTTAGTATCAGAGGCAGTAGTTGCCGTTAGGTGTCATGTATGTATCCTCCCAACATGGATTCAGTACAGGAATGACAAAGAAGAAACCCAATTCAACACCTTCCTCGACCATTTATCTGTAAGTATGGTTATGTATGGAAACTAGTAATATCGTCTTGCTCTGTCCCATACTTTCTAGGTTGCTGATAATGAGACTCCCATTATTTTCAATAGATGAGGTTCAAGTTGGATAGCCAAGATGATGCAACTAGACAAGCTTGCACCCATGTTTTCAAGTCTGCTCTGCAACAGTATCGATATAACTTGAGGAAAATTCACTTTGAAGGCAAGGCTAACGGTGAACTTTCCCAAACATCTGCAGTGGAAAATATATCAGATGAAGACTGGAGGGGCCTTGTTAAACACTGGTCTGATCCGAAGTATCAGGTACATTATATATATGTGATCAGATCACATGTTAAAGTCCTATTTACGCATGTGCCACACAAATCTATCTTCTTGTAGGTGAACTGTTCAAAGAACTAGGCCAACCGTACGAAAGTGAAATTCCAACAGACGACAGGATCTCGTAGCTATATTGCACACTGCGAGGCTCTTGTAATTAGCTGTTGTTTCACTCTTTTTGCTGTACCATATTATCAGATCTATATTGACTTGTTCGAAATGCAGAGGAAAGCTCGCAAGGACAAAAAAGTACATAAACCAAATGTTGTGGAAATCTTCAAGGACTGTCACACCAGCAAGAAGAAGGGCATGACTACACCAGTCAAAGCCGCTGTTGTAAGTCCTTAATCCTCATGCCTTTTAACTACTACTTACTCTGACTTGTGCCTTGAACTGCATGGTTTACAGCCAATGTCTATTACTCTTTTCAATTTTATACACAATTGTCTTAGTGTATCATTGCACCTTACAAGGTTTAAAAGAGAGGAGTGATGTTCCTTTGATCTTGACCCGTAATCTAGTTCTGTGGTGGACTTGCCCACACAATGTTACAATTGCCTGTTTGTCTAATCTCAGTTGTTTTGTGATATGAATGATGGCATACTATGCTTACCGTATTATAAACTTCGTCTCTTTATCCTTAGCCCTCAATACAATGTGAAGAAATAGACAATACATTAGCGATGGTACATGGTCATATGTTTGGAACCTGGTTTTATTATGTACTTTGCAATGAAATACAACTAATATTTTACATGGTTCACCAGAATAAGTTCTGTGTATAGACCAAAGCTATTTTGTTTGGTTTTGCTGCCTCCTTAATATCTTCTGTTCTGGTACTACTAATGTAAAACCTCAACTTTTCAGTGAGCTATGGAAAAAATGGTGGAACTGCCACCTTCTGAAGGTGGCGAGGCAACTATAACCGCAATGTCAGCTCTTGCTACAGTGGGTCAGTACTTGTCCACTAACAGTGCCAAAAGCACGTTCCTGCGTAATACTGGGTTGGTTGTTAAGGCAATATCGTCCAAACTGCCTCACGATCAAGATATGCAAGCTCAAAGCAATGTTGTATCTGCGCTCCAGATACAAGTCCATTCCCTAACAGAGACCCTTTGTGAAACAAGGAGCAACATTGCTCAATGTCGTCAAGATATGCATGGTTTTGAAACCAGACTATCAGACATTTGCTATGTTGTTCAGGAGCCTAGGGGAAATGAAGGCGAGGGTTATGGTGCTCCATCGGACAATACAGCATGAAAACATAATAGTCAGGTCAAATGAACTGAGCTTCTGAACTTCTGGTGGTGCATTTATCTGCTAGACTGTTAAGTTTTATGCCAACCTACCTTTTCTTGTATAGTTGTAATTTCTTTTGGTGTGATACAAAATTTATTCTTAACGTGCAGCCACCGGCTGAAGAAAACAGCAAGCCATTTTTGTATAGTGTAGGGTGTTCCCTATATTTGCACTGGTGGTGATCTTTGATGCCGAGTGGATGTAATCTGTGCAATCGCCTTAATAGCCTAGCGTTAGTTTCGGCCTTATTTATTTCCTAGTCTTCTTTTTCGCTGGTTTGCTAGTGGCCGCAACTACCATGGGCCATATATGGGCCGTAGGATCCATGGGTCTCCTACGGGCCGTCGATAAATGGGTCTGTAATCGGTGGGCCTCGGGCCGTCGTATAAATGGGTCTACATGGGCCGTAATCGGGCGTAATTGGTATCGGCCCAGCACGGTAACAGGCCGTTAATAGGCCGTAGGACAGCAAAGGCTTAATTCTGTCACAGGCATAACGGGTCGTTAATGGGCCAGAATATAGGACGGGCTGGGCATAACGGAAATGGCGCAACAGGTTAACAGGCCAGAAATGGGCCGACTCTTGCCATGGGCCGAATTTGGCCCATTAGGGTAACAGGCCAGTAATGTGCCGACTCTTGACATGGGCCGAATTTGGCCCGTTAGGGGAACAGGCCAGTAACGGGCCGACTCTTGCCATGGGCTGAATTTGGCCCATTAGGGGAACATGCCAGTAACGGGCCAGAAGTAATCGACGGCCAAAAAGGAGCCCAAGAACGTATGGGCCGTCAATAGGACGAAAGCTAAAAGGGGTGGAAACGGCCTATGTAAATCACGGGCCGTTAATGGGTATAAAGAAAATTACTGTTCATTATGGGATAGAGTCACCGTGGGCCTGTAAAGGGCCGAAAGATACGAAGGCCTCATATGGGCCGAAAGACGTCATGGGCCATACATGGCCCGAAAGTGAAATGGGTTGGTGTTATATTCGACGGCCCACATGACGTTGTTGGGCCGATTTCCTTTAGGGCCTAATGGGCCATGAGTTAATGGGCCATAAAATGGGCTATTTGCGAAGATACCATTAACAGGCTTTTCATGGGCCAGCCCGTTAACTTTTGACCAAGTCAAACGGGCCGGCTTTGTAAGCTAAATGGCCCAGTTGTGGGCCATGGCACGTGTCGACATATCATTGGCGTCTATCTGATCCACTGACGAGCTGACACGTGTTTCGTCCGGCCAATAAGAATTTTACACGTGGAAATTTCCCATTGGTCGGGGCTGTTAACGGGTTATCGGATCCAAAACCCGACCCGATAGCTTAACGGTGTTCCGTTACGGTGGATGCCACGTGTCGGTCATCCTTGACGAAAGCACTTCTGTGACGCACGATTTATCGTCATGGAAGTGGACACTTCCGTGATGATAATTTTGGTAATGTCATGACACACTTCTACGACAGCACATGTATGACTATCTTGATTCTGTCATAAATTTGTCATGGATGTACATGCATGACAAAAACACGACCTACTGTGACAAACACGTATCATCACGGAAGTGTATTTTTTTGTAGTGATATCACGCTCCTCATCTAACAGGTCAAGTGAATCCTGACGTGCTTTCTCATTATCAGCTTCAACATAAGCCACCACACGGGGCGAGTCATGACGGATGTCACTAGGGAGAACCGCCTCTACTCCGTAAACCATGAAGAAAGGTGTGTAACCCATAGATCTATTCAGTGTGGTATTGATGCTCCATAACACAGAAGGTAACTCCTCCACCCAACAACCCGGCGTCCGCTTTAAAGGAACCATAAGCCGGGGCTTGATGAATGTCAAAATCTCTTGATTGGCTCTCTCTTCTTGACCATTAGATTGGGGGTGAGCCACTGATGACACGTCAAGCCGGATGTGCTCACATTGACAAAATTCTTCCATAGCACCCTTGGACAGATCAGTACCATTATCGGTTATGATGTTGTGTGGAAAACCAAAACGGAAGATCGCCTTTTTGATGAATTGAACCGCCATAGTTGCATCACACTTACTGACTGGCTCTGCCTCCACCCACTTGGTGAATTTATCATCTGCCACCAGAAGGTGGGTCTTCTTGTCCTTGGACCTCTTAAAGGGCCCAACCATATCTAGCCCCCAAGTTGCAAACGGCCAAGTGATTGGAATCATCCTCAACTCTTGAGCCGGAACATGGGCTCGACGTGAAATTTTTTGACAACCATTGCACCTTTTCACCAAGTCATCAGCGTCAGCATGAGCCGTCAACCAATAGAAGCCATGACGAAAAGCTTTGGCTACCAAGGATTTTGAACCGGCGTGGTGATCACAATCTCCTTCATGGATCTCACGCAAAATCTCACAGCCTTCTTCAGGAGATACGCAATGCTGAAACGCCCCTGTTACACTGCAATGATGCAATTCCCCATTGACAATAGTCATTGACTTGGACCGCCGGATTATCTGCCTGGCCAAGGTTTCATCCTCCGGTAACTCGCCCCGGTTCATATACGCCAAATATGGGACTGTACAATCTGGAATAACATGAAGAGCCGCCACCAATTGAGCTTCCGGGTCAGGAATGACCAAATCCTCCTCTGTAGGTAGCTTGACCGATAGGTTATGAAAAACATCCAAAAAAACATTAGGTGGTACTGGTTTACGTTGAGAGCCCAAACAACTTAAAGCGTCCGCTGCTTCATTCTTTCGTCGGTCTACATGGTCGACCTGATAACCCTTGAAATGACCAGACACCATGTCCACCTCTCGTCGATACGCTGCCATGAGTGGATCCTTGGAATCCCAAGTGCCAAACACTTGTTGAGCTACCAGGTCCGAATCACCAAAGCACTTAACCCGGTTTAAATTCATCTCCTTGGCCATTCAAAGACCATGGAGCAAGGCCTCATATTCAGCTGCATTGTTAGTGCAAGGGAACATTAAACGGAGAACATAACAAAACTTATCACCTCGTGGGGAAGTTAATACGACTCAAGCCCCCGAGCCCTCCAATTGTCTGGACCCATCAAAATGAATAGTCCAATAAGTGTTATCTGGCTTTTCCTCCGGTGCCTGCAACTCTGTCCAGTCATTGATGAAATCCACAAGTGCTTGGGACTTGATCGCCGTGCGAGGCATATATTTTAACCCGTGAGGTCCAAGCTCAATGGCCCATTTGGCAACCCGGCCAATTGCTTCCCTGTTTTGTATGATATCCCCCAAGGGGCAGAACTGACCACAGTGATAGGATGACCCTGAAAATACTGCTTGAGCTTCCGGCTTGCCATGAAAACTCCATACACCAGTTTTTGCCAATGTGGGTACCTTTGTTTGGATTCAATAAATACCTCACTTATATAATAAATCGGTCGTTGAACCGGATACTCCTTCCCAGCCTCCTTGCGCTCCACCACAATGGCCACACTAACAGCCCGGACATTAGCAGCCACATATAACAAAAGTGGTTCTTTATTGACCGGAGCCGCAAGGACAGGTGGCTCAGCTAACTGTTTCTTCAAGTCCTCAAATGCCGCATTAGCAGCATCACTCCAGACAAAATTGTCTGTCTTATTCATCATCAGATACAGAGGGATTGCTTTTTCTCCCAAACGGCTGATAAACTGACTCAATGCTGCAACACGACCTGCCAGACACTGGACATCGTTAATACACGCTGGTTTAGCCCGAGACGTAATAGCTTTGATCTTTTCCGGATTAGCTTCAATTCCCCTGTCAGACACCGGAAAACCCAAGAGCTT
Source organism: Triticum aestivum (assembly GCF_018294505.1). Classification (NCBI taxonomy): domain Eukaryota; kingdom Viridiplantae; phylum Streptophyta; class Magnoliopsida; order Poales; family Poaceae; genus Triticum; species Triticum aestivum. Next base: position 106,996,310 of record NC_057794.1, on the reverse strand, counting down.
GCCTGTCGGAACACCAAAAACACACTTGGCCGGATTAAGCATCATCTTATAGACCCGGAGATTATCAAAGGTTTCCTTTAAGTCATCTATTAACGTCTCCTCTTTTCTGGACTTCACCACAATATCATCTACATAAGCATGAACATTGCGCCCGATCTGATTATTAAGACAATTCTGCACACAGCGCTGATAAGTCGCATGGGCACTCTTGAGCCCAAAAGGCATAGATACATATCAGAAGGCACCAAAGGGAGTTATAAAAGTTGTCTTCTCCTGGTCTTTGATTGCCATTTTGATCTGATGATAACCAGAATAAGTGTCCAAAAACACAAACGGTCACAACCCGCCGTAGCATCAATGATTTGATCAATACGAGGGAGAGCCAAGGGATCAGCTGGACAAGCCTTGTTCAAATCTATGTAGTCCACACACATATGCCAAGTGTCGTTCTTCTTAAGTACCAGCACCAGATTAACTAGCCACTCAGGGTGAAAAACCTCCAGAATAAACCCTGCTGCCAAGAGCCAGGCTACCTCCTCACCAATAGCCTTGCGCCTTTCTTCATTGAAGCACCGGAGAAACTGCCTGACCGGTTTAAACTTAGGATCTATATTAAGAGTGTGCCCAGTGAGTTCCCTTGGTACACCTGGCATATCAGAAGGTTTCCATGCAAAGATGTCCCGGTTCTCACGCATGAACTCGATGAGCGTGCTTTCCTATTTCGGATCCAGGTTGGCGCTGATGCTGAACTGCCTGGATGAATCACCAGGAACAAAGTCAACCAGCTTAGTCTCCTTAGCCGATTTAAACTTCAAAGCTGGATCATGCTCTGTAGTTGGCTTTTTTCAGAGAAGTCATATCTGCCGGATCAACATTGTCCTTGTAGAACTTCAACTCCTCTGTTGCACAAACCGACTCAGCATAGGCCACATCACCTTCTTCACATTCCAAAGCAATCTTCCGGCTCCCATGCACTGTGATGGTCCCCTTATGACCTGGCATCTTTAGCCGCAGATAAACATAACATGGCCTTGCATGAACTTAGCATAAGTCGGCTGTCCAAACAGGGCATGATACGGGCTCTTGATTTTCACCACTTCAAAAGTTAATGTCTCTGATCTTGAATCAGGATCATCTCCAAAACAAACCTCTAGAGCTATCTTACCAACTGGGTACGCCGATTTACCAGGCACCACACCATGAAAAACGGTGTTCGACGGTTTAAGATTTTTATCTGTCAACCCCATGCGACGGAAGGTTTCATAATAAAGGATATTGATCCTGCTCCCTCCATCCATGAGTACCTTGGTGAACTTATACCCCCCAACCTGAGGTGCCACCACTAATGCCAGATGACCCAGATTATCAACCCGGGGTGGATGATCCTCTCAACTCCACAAAATGGGTTGTTCCGACCAACGCAAATAATGGGGCACTGCCGGTTCAACAGAGTTTACTACCCTTTTATGCAGCTTCTGATCACGCTTACATAAGCTAGTGGTGAAGACATGGTATTTCCCACTATTCAACTGCTTCGGATTACTCTGATAACCCGATTGTTGCTGCTGCTGACTCCCTTGATGATTATAACCGCCCTGGTTGCCCTGACTACCTTGATTGCCATGTCCGGTTTGGTTGCCTTGAAATCCTGAACCGGAGCTGCCTCCACCATAACCCGACCCATGAGAACTGCCTCTTGAACCGCCGGGCGGTCCATGGTCGTATTGGAAAAGATTCAAATTTTTGAACTCCCGCATGATAAAGCAATCCTTCCAAAGGTGCGTAGCTAGCCTTTATCGCGACCCGTGCTTTGGTCAAGGCTGGTTTAACAGGCGCTCAAGATTGGGACCTGATCCTCCACTCCACGGAGGCGGTTTACCCTTGCGGCGCTGACCATTATCCTGCGTGTTGGTGTTCAGCACAAAATCCAAACTGTTATCCGCCTTGCACTTACTGTTGTTCCCATGACCCGTCGGGTTATGTTGCTGCCCCTTGGTACTGCCATTCTTCTTTCCCTTCCCCGGCTTTTCATCATCAGACTCAAGGTCCTTGGTACTATCCAAGTCGGCATACTTAACCAGAGCTGCCATAAGCGTTGCCATGTCATTGCAGTGACGCTTGAGTCTTCCCAACTTCAGCTTCAAAGCCGTAAACAGGCAATTGCCTTCCAATGTCAAGACTGCCGTATCAGCATTGATGTGGTCTGATGAATGCAGAATAGCTGAGACTCGCTTCACCCAATGGGTTGTAGAATCCCCTTCCTCTTGAACACACGCGGCTAGGTCCACAATTGACATGGGCTGCTTGCACGTATCTTTGAAATTTTGGATAAACCGGCTTTTTAACTCAGCCCATGACCCAACGAAATTAGCTGGTAAACTTTTCAGCCAGGTACGAGCTGTTCCTTCCAGCATCATGGTGAAGTACTTAGCACATGCCACATCATCCACGTCCAGCATCTCCATCGCCATCTCATAGCTCTCGACCCATGATTCGGGGGTAAATCAGCAGTGTAATTGGGCACCTTACGAGGACCCTAGAAATCCTTGGGCAGCCGCACGTTACGTAAGGCCGGGCTGAGACATGGCACCCCCAAAGAACTGAAAACCACACCTAGTTCCACCGAAGTGGTTGGACGAACCGGAGTAAGCTGACGGGACGTGTATTGCGCTACTAACTCGGCTTCTCGACATGATGTACCGTGATCCACCACATCCTGGGCATTAGCACCACCGCCCACTTGGTTATGCCCTCGCAGCGAGTTATGGTTTCACGCACTACTTGACACAGCCGGCTCATCAATATGCGTGTTGTAGGTCTGACTTGGCCGGGGGGTGGAATGAATCCTCTCGCGACTGTACGAATAAGCCTGTTGTTGGGTTAAAGCTGTCTGAAGGAGCTCTCTAGCCCGTCGTGTTTCAACTGCTACTAGAGACTAGCCTTCGATCGGGAGAGCTGCCAATCGTGAAGCGGCAGCAACGATGTTATCCAACGGGTTAGAGTAATGACCCGGAGGCATTGAGACGTGTTGTGGCAGGACATTGTTCTGACGAGGCGGATCCATCATGCGCGGCTGAACCGGCGCCCCCGTTCCAGGTGCCTCCACCTGGTTTACCACTGGATGGTTACTAGTTCCTGCCCCTGGCATGTTAAAGAGATTCCTTGCCTCGTAAATCGGAGGCAGGTGAGACCGGTACCTTCTCCTCATGACATCGTTTGATGCGCTCTGATCTAGCATAAGCCGGTAAGCCTGTGCCTCTAACTTGGCCCGCTCTGTGGCCATCCTGGTGTTCTCTGCTGCCAGATCTACCTTAGGTTGAGCTATCTGATCCTTCACCTTTGCAATTTCTATGTTATGTTGATCCTGATCTACCGGATTAACCTCAGCTGCCAGCAATGTTGCCAAAGTGTCAAATAAATTGGACAAAACCTGAATCGGCGGTGGCGCGGGGCCTCCTGCCCCAGCTGGTGTTGCAGCTACTGAACCGGAAATCATTGCCGCTGCGATAGAAGAATGTTGCACTGACTGTGTACCAGCCATGAAAATCACAACTTGGCTCAGCGGATCAAAGGTGTCCGAAATACTGTCGCCATCGGAACCGCCACCCATCCGGGCATCGTGCAGCTGATACAGTGACTCGTCTCTCTGGTTGAAGACTCATCATCAGAGTAAACAACGGTTTCGCCACCAGATACCAATATATCCTCAGATTCCGCTCCATGGATGACTCCCACGAAGGCACACTTTACGGCAGGCTGAACCCAGGCAGGTCTTGCACGCTGAGCCATCTCGACGATGTTGGTGCAGATGTCTACCTCGGGGCCCGATTCGCCGATCTTGTCAATGAAGACGTGTATTCCGTCAAAGGGGACCCGGTACCCGTACCCAATCGAGCCGGCCTCGGGGCCCCAGCCTGCGTCATCGATGTAGAGCTTGCCGCGACGACTCTTGGTCATCCAGCCTACAGCATATCCCTTGAGTCCTTCGAAGCTTCCCTCTAAGAACTCGAAACCATCATGCGATAGCCCAATGGTGGGCGCCGACTGTCGTGGGTTTGTCACGGCAGATGTCCTAGTGTAAGGACTTAGTCGTGGAGCCATCAAAACGTAGTAGCTTAGAGGGGTTAAAGCGGAACAAGGGACGCAAGGAATTATACTGGTTCGGCCCCTTACGGTGAAGGTAAAAGCCTACTCCAGTTGTGATGGAATTGCTAGGGTTTCGATGACCAGGGAGAGAATCTGCTTTGCCTGGCTCTCGAGTTGTTGTCCTCTCCTTAAACCGCCGCCGGGTCATCCCTTTATATACAGAAGTTGACGCCTGGCGGTTCACAGAATCCCGGCCGGCTCATAAACATGTCCGGCTCGGTTTCTACCCTTTCCTATCTTACAATACAAGTTACATATCACATGGCGGTTTATGTCTACGGGCCCTAATCCATCGTTGGGCCCTAGGCCTTTATGTCAGATCTGCTCCATAAAGCATCATATCCCTTTGTCTTCATGGGCTTCCATATGAATAACTTGTTATGGGTATAACCCGGCCCCTCCTGGTTGGTTTATACTCAGTAGTAATATCCCCAACAAGCTTATTGACTTGCTGCTTGTGGTCCATTATTTCCTTACGGAGCTTGCCCCTGATGGCTAAAGCTCCCTTCACCCAAGCATGTTGCATAGCTGCGGGAGAACAAGTAACACTCTTTTTCATATTTTCATAAGAAAGAAATCTAACATTGGAAGGGATGACCGAGTTTGGAATAGCCGAGCTCTGTACTTCCCCCATAGTGAATCCTGCTCGGAAACGGGAAGTAACTTCTTCATCCTCCTCCATGGCATCTATACTTTTCAAATCGGCCCCATCTCTTCCTTAGTTGATGGCCCAAAGTGGTCAGCATTGTTGTTTGCTCTTGGCCCCGGTGTCGGATGAGACACCCGATTCTCCCTGACTGACTCTTGAGAAGACATCTTGCTCTAAATCTGCAGCAGAAACAGCTCGAAACAAAAACAAAGGATATTCGTGTGATACGGTGGTCAAAACCTTCGGGACATTATATAATGAATTTTTACCGACCAAAAGAAGCATCGTGCAAGAAAACGGAGTCCGGGGGGCACATGAGGTGCCCACGAGGCAGGGGGCGCGCCCAAGGGGTAGGGTGCGCCCTCCACCCTCGTGGAAGCCTCGTGTCCTTTCGGTCTGCTTCTTATTTTCTATTTTCTTAAATATTCCAAAACGGAGAAAAATTGCCATTAGAACTGTTTTGGAGTCGGTTTACTTATCGTACCACGTACCTATTCCTTTTAATAGTCTGAAATGTTCCGAAAAGTGTCCCTTATGCATTCCTCTACGGTTATAGTTTCAATAACATTAGTTTCAACATTTATAGGATTACCTGAGATATAATGTTTGATTCTTTGGCCGTTCACCACCCTCGGATTCGTACCTTCAAACTCATGCTTTTGTATCCTTTTGTCATGCCATCTTTTAACTTTGTCTTTAAATAGCTTGGCATTGTCATAAGCCTGGGTTCTCCATTCATCAAGTGAGCTAATGTCAAAAAGCCTCTTCTCACCGGCAAATTTGAAGTCATAGTTGAGCTCTTTAATAGCCCAATATGCCTTATGTTCTAATTCAAGAGGTAAGTGACACGCTTTACCATTCACCATTTTATACGGAGACATACCCATAGGATTTTATATGCAGTTCTATAAGCCCATAATGCATCATCAAGTTTCTTGGACCAATTCTTTCTAGATCTATTAATAGTCTTTTGCGAAATTAATTTAAGCTCTCTATTGCTAAGTTCTACTCAGCCACTAGACTGTGGGTGATAAGGAGATGCAATTCTACGATTAACATCATACTTAGCAAGCATTTTACGAAAGGAACCATGAATAAAATGTGAACCACCATCAGTCATTAAATATCTAGGGACTCCAAACCTCAGAAAAATAACATCTTTAAGCATCTTAATAGAGGTGTTATGATCAGCACTGCTAGTTGGAATAGCTTCTACCAACTTAGTAATGTAATCAACAGCAACTAAAATATGTGTATACCCATTAGAGGAAGGAAAAGGTCCCATATAATCAAAGCTCCAAACATCAAATGGTTCAATAACAAGTGAATAATTCATAGGCATTTCTTGACGTCTACTAATCTTACCAATTCTTTGACATTCATCACAAGATAAGACAAACTTATGGGAATCCTTGAAGAGAGTAGGCCAATAAAAACCAGATTGCAATACCTTGTGTGCAGTTCTATCTCCAGCGTGGTGTCCTCCATAAGCCTCGGAGTGACACTTGCGTAAGATCTGTTCCTGTTCATGCTCAGGTACACAACATCTAATAACACCATCTACTCCTTCTTTATAAAGATGTGGGTCATCCTAGAAGTAATGCCTTAAATCATAGAAGGACCTTTTCTTTTGCTGGTATGTGAAACTAGGTGGTATAAATTTAGCAACAATGTAATTAGCATAATCAGCATACCAAGGAGCAGTACGAGAAGCATTTATGACAGCTAATTGTTCATCAGGAAAGCTATCATCAATAGGTAGTGGGTCATCAAGAACATTCTCTAACCTAGACAAGTTGTCTGCAATGGGATTCTCAGCTCCCTTCCTATCAATAATATGCAAATCAAATTCTTGTAGCAGGAGAACCCATCTAATAAGTCTAGGTTTAGCATCTTTCTTTTCCATAAGATATTTAATAGCAGCATGATTACTGTGAATAGTTACTTTAGAATCAACAATATAAGGTCTGTACTTATCACAAGAAAATACAACTGCTAAGAATTCCTTTTCAGTAGTAGCATAATTTCTCTGGGCATTGTCTAGAGTTTTACTAGCATATTGAATAACATTTAGTTTCTTATCAACTCTTTGTCCTAGAACAGCCCCTACAGCATAATCACTAGCATCACACATAATTTCAAATGGTAAATTCCAATCAGGAGGTTGAACAATAGGTGCAGAAACCAAAGCTTTCTTAAGTATTTCAAATGCTTCTACACAATCATCATCAAAGACAAAAGGAATATCTTTTTGTAATAGGTTAGTCAGAGGCCAGGAAATTTTTGAGAAGTCATTAATGAACCACCTATAAAAACCGGCATGACCAAGGAAACTTCTTATACCTTTGATGTCCTTGGGACACAACATCTTTTCAATAGCATCAACTTTAGTTTTGTCAACTTCAGTACCTCTTTCAGAAATTTTATGCCCCAAGATAATACCTTCATTAGCCATAAAGTGGCACTTCTCCCAATTCAAGACAAGGTTAGTTTCTTCACATCTCTGCAAAACTCGATCAAGGTTGCTCAAGCAATCATCAAAAAGGATCCATAAACAGAGAAATCATCCATGAAAACTTCACAAATCTTTTCACAAAAGTCAGAGAATATAGCAATCATGCATCTTTTAAAGGTAGCAGGTGCATTACATAAACCAAAAGGCATACGTCTATAAGCAAAGGTAAAAGTAGTCTTTTCTTGATCGTCAGCTGACACATGTATTTGAGAGAAACCAGAGTAACCATCTAGAAAGCAAAAATGTGTATGTTTTGATAGTCTTTCTAGCATTTTATCAATGAAAGGCAAAGGGTAATGATCTTTTTTAGTAGCTTTATTTAATTTGTGGAAATCAATTACCATCCTATAACCTGTAATAATTCTTTGCGGAATCAATTCATCTTTATCATTAGGAACGACAGTAATACCTGTCGTGGTTCTAAGTCTGACAGTAGAATGGGGGTAGGTATGTAGAGGCAAGATCCTAGCTATGGAGGAGTTGTACACGCGAGTTTTACGAGTTCAGGCCCTTCTCGGAGGAAGTAAAAGCCCTACGTCTCGGAGCCCGGAGGCGGTCGACTGGATATATGCGTGTGAGTTACAGGGGGTGCGAACCCTTGTCCCGGAGGAGGGGGTGGCTTATATAGAGTGCGCCAGGACCTCAGCCAGCCCACGCTACAAAGGGTTCAATGTACATTAAGGCAGGGCATTACTGGTAACGCTAGTAATAAAGAGATATAAATGATCTTTAAAGTTATAGAGTGAATGACCGACCTTATCATCCTGAGTGACGTTAGGCCTTCTACACTCCGAGTGGTTTCTTGTGTCGTCGAGTGTCTTCAAGACTGTCGAGTGGAACATAACTTTATGGTCGAGTGGATGATGATTTTTCTTTGACTGCTTCTGGTTTTTTAGAGGTTACCTTGGGGAGGGTATCTTGGACAGATCCATGACCCTACCCTAGGTACATAGCTTCGTCATTAGCCCCCGAATGGATCAGGGTTTGAGTGAGGAAGGAATTGAGAACACTTCCAACTCATTCTTCGTGCTATGAGTATATCTTGCTCAGGATCAATGAACTGAGGAGATAACATCAACTTCTTTTTCAGTCGCCTTGGTCCATTCTTAGTTTTTGTCGAGTGAACTTTCACGGTAGAGTTTCGAATGATAATGTGGAGGATGTTTTCAGTCTGACAAGTTGCTCTGCTCTCTGCGGATTTCGCGGGATTCGAATTTTGGGAAGCGCGCCGGATGGGCGGGGCCGTGGTAATCGGGCTGGATTAGGCAGGTCGCCTCAATCTCCATGCCACCTTTTTCGCCACGTATTGCACGCATGACTGTTGCGGGATTTATTTAGATCGTCTGGGCCTACCAGTCAGTCACTCGGGGAATGACCTTATAAAAGGCACTGGACCAGGTCTTTGCACAACGCGCTCCCTTTTTCTTCCTTCTTCCTCAGACTTCTCCGCCACGCTCGCTTCCGCTCTCGGTGTTGCAAACTCGCTCGGACTCGATCCGCTGCCATGGGGAAAGAGAAGACGGTGGCGTTGGAGCGCGTGAAGAAGGCGACCGCGAAGGCAAATGGCAAGAGGACCAGCCGGGGCGGATCATCGTCAAGATCTGGCCTGTCGGCGGGCTGGATCCAGGGCAACTGGATCCACTCGATGATCATCCAGGACGACCTCGACGATCTGGTGGAGGGGGGACTGATCCCCCACAAATCGGCGCGGCTCCCGGGCAACGAGACCGAGCCGCAGCCGCGGGAGGGTGAGTGCGTTCTGCTTGCCACCCACGTCGACCGCGGGTTTTCTTTGCCTCCCCATCCTTTCTTTCGTGGCTTTCTGAACTTCTTCGGGGCTCAACTCCACCACTTCACTCCCAACACCATAGTCTATCTGGCTGCCTTTGTGTCGATGTGTGAAAATTTCTTGGGTTGTCGACCGCACTGGGATCTCTTCAAACACATCTTCACCTGTTGCTCCCAGTTGGTCAAGAAGGCCAACCCGAGTGACGAGAGGACTCACGTGATCCAGATGTGCAGGGGCCTTGGTATCCAGATGAGGAACAAGAGTACCTTCCCAGCGATGATCCTTCCCGACTCGGTCCGGGGCTGGCAGTCGACTTGGTTTTATTGTAAGGACCAGCCGACCCCGGGCCAGTCGACTGGACTTCCTCCCTTTTCCCTAGCTCGAGTGGAGAAGCCCTCCTCCTTGGGAGTGGTCCCAGAAGAGAAGGTGCAGCTCAAGGTGTTGGTCGAGCGGGTTGTCCAACTTCTCCGTGACGGGGTGACTGGGATGGACCTGCTGGAGGTTTTTCTCAGTCGACGCATCCAATCGCTTCAGGCCCGTGACCATCCGATGTGGATGTACTCGGGACTCGAGGACTCCACTCGGATCCACCCGGAGGACGTCAGTGAAGACACCTTGGAGAAGTGGCTGAGGGGAATCACTAGCAACAAAGACAATCCCCGGGGGTCTAGGAGGGTGATTCCATTCGACCACTCGCGCCAGCCGGAACATGTATGATTCTGCTTTGCCAAGTACCTTCCCGATTCATTGTGTGACACCTTGTTGATGGCCGACTATACTTCTTTTGCTTGTTGTCTTTTCAGGCTCTCATTGACATGTACTCGATGCCCAATGGAGTGCAGGGGCAAGACGTCGAGGAAGGAGCGAGCGGGGGTGTCAGGACCGGATTTTCGGGATATTAATTTTCCAAAAGCGGCCCTTGTGCTCACCAGCCCCAGGATTACTGTTAGCTGATGAGACACCAACTTGTTACAGAAACTCCAAGCAAAATACAAAATATGAAGTACAAGACCATTCTGGCCTATGGGTACAACAATTGGTTTCTAGGGGTTGATGGCGGAAGCGGTTTGCGGATCATCAGCGTCTATGGGACTCCATTTCCCATAGGAACAACTGACCAGGATAACTCCTATCTTCGCGAGGCTGCTATCACCATTACGTAGGTTCCGGGGCTGTCATTGCAACGCTCCTTTCCACGCAAGAAATCTGGCCAAGACAATAGCCAGGGACAAGCCAGTGAGTACTTTGAATGTACTCGCAAACATTAAGAACACAGGTATAATATAGCCATTGATAATCATGTTTTGAAATATTCCATGATCACTTCGTCAGTTATGAAATAAGGTTCATGATGCACGCAAGCAGATCATTCAAATAAAACATGAGTAAACAATCAGGGAGTAGAAATGAAAAGCACCGATCGGGTGTCTGAAGCGACGCCTCGAAAGGATAATAGTATGAAGCGTGCCTCAGTCGGGCGTCTGTGCGACACCACATAAAGGGCTTATAAGTAAATGAAATAACACGCATGCCACAGTCGGGCGTCTGTGCGACACCACATAAAGGGCTTATAAGTAAATGAAATAACACGCATGCCACAGTCGGGCGTCTGGGCGACACCACATAAAGGGCTTATAAGTAAATGAAATAACACGCATGCCACAGTCGGGCGTCTGGGCGACACCACATAAAGGGCTTATAAGTAAATGAAATAACACGCATGCCACAGTCGGGCGTCTGGGCGACACCACATAAAGGGCTTATATAAGAATAATCACGGTGAATATCCAGGAGGTAGAACCGTCCTAGGGATACTCAATAATCCAAATAACATAAATGATTAGTCCATAATAATAATAATCATAATCATCATACATCACAAGATATGATCCATGTTCTGGTTTAGTAGTTTCTCCTCTGAAGACCGACACTAAGACCGACACTTGACCCATCCCAGACTGTAGTCCTTAACCATGGACACGGCTATTCGAATAGGTATTATATCTCTGTAGAGGGTGTACTCTTTACCCACGAGTAACGGATTTCTTTAGTCCATCAGAACTAATTCCGTCTACGGTCTTTTGGTCGAAAACACGCCTGACTTGCACACACCAGCTTAACTTTACTCATGTCTGGAATCACCCAGACACCTGTTAAGCAAAACTCTAAGTGGGGAGGCTACAACCTCGCATAGCATGGGATCAAATTTTTCTCGCGCGCTCTAAGGGGTGGCCTCCCCTCTCGGTCCCAACCGGAAACACCCATGCCCCCGGACCAGGTGGCATGCCTACCGGCTACAACCGGTATCTTCCACCATGGCCTCTCTGTACGGTGTGTGCTAGGACAGGGGTTGACAACTTACTGAACCGTACCCTACCTACGTCAGGGACAAGTGGTAGCACGAAACAAGTTTGGGGGTTACTGGCACAAGACTTGATCTACGGCCGACTCAGGAGGCTTAAGTATTTCCTGCATGGTTAGCTCAAGAATTATATTTCACAGCCATCAGACACAACCACCACTCATCATACCTCCCCCTGCCCTACTGGTCATAACCGTCTCGACGAGGGACAAGCTCGTGTCTACACAAGACAGAGACTTTCCCGGGTCCTTCCGGTAGGCATGAGAGGCATATGAGGGTGATTGCTATCACAAGCTTATCCATTTCCAACAGCAAAATTTTCATTTATGCACTCAAGGTGTATGATCATATCGTCACATAAAAATAACCAACGCTTCATGTCGAGGTGGTGTTATAACCGTATCAAACAACCCACAAAACATTATGCCAGGGCTCAGAATGCTTGCCTTCAAGGTGTGGAGAGGTGAGGTGCTCTCCAAAACTTTTGAAAGTTTTCTCCTCTCTCCAACAAATCCTATTTTAAATAAATTTGAATTAACACATACTTTAAAAACAGTACAAAAAGGTTGTTTGGAAATTTTTGAAATAAATATGAAAATAAACTAGACAATATTTGAGAAACAACAGAAAAAGAATCAAGTCATTTCGATTTATATTTAAAAAGTTATAGCCAGTCAAGTTTCAGTCAAACTCTGTTTTTAAAATAAAACAGAAAAGAAAACGTTTCAGATAAGAATACGCTTTCGAAGCAGGGGATACGCACTTGGGGGTTTTACGCCTTCACTTATCCAGCATGGACGGGCGCGTGGGTCACTGACAGTGGGTCCACGGGGCCCACTGGTCAGGTTTGACCAGTCCTCTCTCCCTCCTCTTCCTCTGCCCGAACGGAGGCGGGACTCCGGTGATCAACGCCGGCGAACGGCGGCTCCCCGTGGCTCCAGAGGGTCTGGATGGATCCGCAAGACCGGGGCGGTCCTCCTGGTGGTCGTTGGGTCGGCGGGGGTGGAGGGAGTCGCCGGCAGCGAGCTCGGCGGCGGAGGAGGCTTCGGGTGGGTTTTGGGGTTTTGGGCTACAGTGGTTCCCGATCGCATATGAGAGGCTGGGCAGCTCCGCTAGGTTGAGGGGAGTCGAGTGGTGTCGCTGGATGGTCGGGGGAGGCTCGGGTTGTGACGCACGGCACCGGAACGAGGCGGAGGCCGCACTGATCGGAGACGGGGAAGAAAGCTTCCCGCCGTCGATTGCTGGCCGTGGTAACTCTAGAGAGGTGGCTTGAGGTCGCCTGAATGCTTAGTCGAGCTCGGGGTTCCCTTTTATAGGCGGCCAAGGTCGGTTCTGCGGCGGTCGTGGATAAGCTCGTCGGCGACCGTCATTCTGTAGGGGCAGGGCGACGTGGCGGCGACGAGCGCTAGCGGACGCGTTTGCGGATGAGATCGAGCTGTCCGAGGGGCAGCTGGCGCGCTGGGGAGGCTCGGGCGGTGCTGCCATGGCCGGGGCCTGCTGTGGCCGGCCGCTAGTTGCCACGGCCGACCTAACGGCGGCGCTGTAAAGCTCCAGGGGCGGCTCTGCGGTGAGGGAGGGGGCAGGAGTGTTGGTTGCGAGCGGGGAAGGGCCAGAACGAGCGCGAGGCGACGGCAGTGGGACGCGGCGACTCGGTGCGCGCACATGCAAAACGTGCGCTCTGGGCGCGCCCAGAGCACGCATGCTGCGTGTTTGGCAGAATGCCACGGCATGCCAGAGGGCTCCAAATCACCTAAGGTTTAGCAGGTCTAGGCTAGGGCCATCTAGGAGTTTAGTGGACAAGCTGGTTAGGTCAGGGGATCAAGTTCACAAAGCAAACTAATAATCATGCCAAATCTGCTTATACACCCAAGGTGTTCGACAGAATGCTAAGTGCATCTAGGCAACTCTTGGGGGGGGGCAAAAGCTCCAGACCAGTGTCTCTTTAGATGAAGGAGAGGATGGCTAGGTCATTTGGACAAAGCCAGAAACTTGTTAGTGCAAGCTTTGCAAAACTTTAGTTTTGGACAAAAAGAACAATGCCTCATTGCATGCACTTAAAATCCTCCAATGGGTCCACTCTCCTGGACTTAAGGGCCTTGTAGGATGGGCTATAAGTAGGAAAAAGCTCATGGCTACTAGAGCAAGATAAATTAGGGTTGCAGTAGAAAACTCACCAACTGGGCCAGAATGAAAAAGAGGTTGATTCACTCAAATTTTCAAAGAACATCAATGGGTTTTTGCATAAAGTTGAATAATATACTCCTATGAACATCCCAAAATTTTGGTGGAGGATAGAAAGAAATATTTAAATGGGTTGTAGTGCAAAATTGCCCACTGGACCAGATTTGAAAATTGGGGTAGAGCTCAAAATATTAAATGAATGAAATATATTTTTGCATAAAAGTGATTTAAAAACATCACATGACATCTCCAAATTTTGGTGAAAATTTTAAATAAATATATCAAGTGGTTGTAGTTCAAAAAGAGCTCCAAAACTAATGAAAAATCATTTTAAGGAATAAAGCTCAGAGAGAAATAATTGTGCAAATAATTCCACTGATAATAGAAATGTTTTTTTTGAAAGGGCAAACAAGTCCAATAATATTTTGGAAAGTTTTTTCACTTGAGGTAAAAACTCCATAATAAAAGAAAAGAATGGCTTTGAAATCAAAGGAAAAATCCAGAAAATGAAAGTTTAAATTTCCTGGCAAAATTTTAATTAATAAAACAAGGTCAAAATTTTGGGGTGTCACAACACTACCCCCCTTAAGAAAAATCTCGTCCTCGAGATTTGCTAAAAGCGGCTTTAAGAAAATATAAGCAATAAAATGTGGATACAGTGAGAGGGCAATAAGTGGTGTAAAACCATAGTGTGGAACACTGGCGCTACGTGGGAAAAATCTACGGTTAGGGGGGAAACGAGAGAATTCTATGTTGGATACAGTAAATTTATAATAAATTCTAAATTTAAAATACGCTGGTCGTACCCGAGAGCACAGTGCTCTCTCTGGCTGACAGGTGGACCCGGGGCCCACTGTCAGCCTCTTCTTCTTCGTCTGGTTCTTTCTTCTTCCTCTCTCCCGCGTGCTTTCCCGCTCTTTCTCCACCGGTGACGTCTAGCGCGTAGGGCATCTAGGCCGTACCCACGGTAGTGCGCGGCGTGCTAGCTGCCGGTGCAGCGTGCACTCACCTCGTGAGCCAGCGTGCTGTCGGCACTGCTCGCGGATTCGCCTCCGAACACCGGCGATTGGGCGACGAGCGGCGCTGGTGGACTTCGCCTACCGTACACCAAGCTCGAGCTATAAAACGTCCGAGGTGCTTCTCTCTTCTTCCTCACTCCTGGCCTTGCTTCTCCTTCTTCCTCCTCCATTTCCGTTTACAGAAGCTAGAGACGAGGTCTTAATGGCGGAGGCGATGCCGGATTGGTATGTGATCCTGATGTGCGGAGGGCTGGCGGCATTGCTGGGGCTCTCCATGCTCCTGTGTGCGATGATCCTCGATGATCGTCGTGATGCTGCCGCTCGAGTGTTGGCTCTCCACGGTGGCGGTGATCACGAGGAGTAGGTGTGGTGTCGGGTGTTAACTGTTGTAGGTGTGCGGGAGGTAACTCGTATCCGGATGGTTATCCACTAATCTCTCTTTCAGAGACTATGGTGCGTTAGGGAGATGATTAGCCAGATGCAACACGGTTACGTGGTGTTGCAAGTAGTGTATGTGTTCGAGTGGTTGCGGTTGTGAGTCTGCTACCGTGGTGCTGCGTGAATAAAATTCCATGTCGTGAGGAGACATATGCTGTAGCAACTCAGGGAAAAGAAATCTCACTCCAGGATTTCTCGCGAGAAAAAAATTAGTTGATCGAAATTTACAGCAGCAAAAATTACTCATTACAATTGAAACCAAATGTTCATCTCATCGCACAAGGTTTAGAATAACACGCATGAGTTACAACACTTAACTAAATGCGAGAATAAAAGAACATAGCAGTGACGTCTAGAATGAAAATGGCAACTGGACGGGGTCCCGAGAAAACGTCTCTGGTACTGGGGCACACTCTTCTTCTATCAGGGGAAGCGGGTTGATCAGTCGATGAACGCGTCTCTCCTGGTCGGGCCTCAGTGGTCTGCCGATGGCGATCTGAGGATTTAAATCAGCAAGGCTCTGGAGATAACCCATTACTCGCTGGGTCAAACGCTCTTGAGCGATGACATATTGGACAAGGTTGGCCAGTACTGGGTCTCTCTCAATTCGTCCACCGGGAAAAGATGTCACTTCCCCAGGTGCTGCACGGCTCGGAAAGTAATAATACCCTCGTTCGCTGGCATACGGTACCGCGAATCGAAGGCGAACAATCTCTTCATGTGCAGCCGCTTCTATGGCCATCTGCGGAGTCGGCATAGATTTCCCTAGGAATGAGACTTCCGTTGGGTCCTGATTTGAGTTTACGGGAGGGATGTGCACTACTGCCCAATATTTCGAGGTGGAAGAGGTGATCCTCAATTTGAGCAGCTCGTACTGGGGTGGCTGGGTAGAACCCATGGTACTATAGGTAAAGTCCCACAATATTTTAACAAAACTACTTGGGGTTGCATCCGGGGTTCTTAGATAAATGCTAGGGCTCGGCATGGCAAGAAATGGTTGTGAGGGTTGCGCACAAGATGAGGGGTACTCGGCAAGGTCACGAGGTGTCCCTTAAAGCAATTGGGCTGGGTTATTTACCGCGGTGAGGGGCAACTGTTTGTCGGTTCTGCTCTCATGGGGTCGGGGTCCAAGCCACAGATACACACATCTCACAAAAGTGACGTGTTACTGTGGGTGCTGTCGGGGTTGGTTTTGGTAGCTACGCCCAGAATTAAAAATGTAACCGTACATCAACACACTTATGCACAGCTATTTTTTTAAATAGGGGCGCACATGCAGACAACACTGCGGTAATACAAGATCACACAACTACAGGTTGTGGACATACTAAGACTCGGTACTACTTGAGTGACTTAGTCTACCTCGTTTATATCTAAGCGGGCGTGCCTTGTGGATGCCGAGGCTTCTCCATTGGCTTCACCGTCGGGGTTAGCTGGAGGGGGTTGAGGAACTGCAGGGCCGGGTAGTGATGATGACTATTGCGGGAATTGTTGGCCACAATCCCGTTGGAGTGTGTTCCCAAAAGGCGACGGGGCACTTCTGGGGTCATCAAAGCACCTTGGTCGAAGGCCGGGGCTGACCTCAAGGTCTCGATCGGTTGTCCGAACAGCATGACTGGGTTGTTGGCGTCAGGCTCATCTTCTCTTCTTGCTGGGGGGTCGGTGGATCAGTTCTCCACGAGCTGCGATCAGATCAAGGGTGATTTGATCGAACAGTCCCTCTAGTGCACTTACATAGCGCACTAGGTGCAATAATGCAGGATCCGTCTTGTGATCTCCGTTGGCAACTTGTGGTGGTCTACCATACCCGTCACGGCTGGGGTAGTAGTAGAAGGAGCGACAGTTAACTCGGGGCGACAAGTGCCAGAGTTGAACTATAGCTTCTCGGGCAGCTAGTTGGATGGCTTGTGGCTCAAAGGAAGTTGTCCTTCCGGTGAACCTGTAGGGGCGTTCTGGCGATAGACCCCTACCATAGACGTGCACAGTGGCCCAAAATTGACGGCTCTCACCGCTCATGGACCCTTGGTACA
The DNA here is from genome assembly GCF_018294505.1 of Triticum aestivum. Taxonomy (NCBI): domain Eukaryota; kingdom Viridiplantae; phylum Streptophyta; class Magnoliopsida; order Poales; family Poaceae; genus Triticum; species Triticum aestivum. Next base: position 106,979,181 of record NC_057794.1, on the reverse strand, counting down.
CAACATACTCCGGGGGCTCTTCTAACGCGAAGGCACGACGGGTGAGGTTTTCTAGCACGGTTACGAAACCTCCAAGGTTGGTTGCTGTGGTCTCATTGTGAACAATGGTGCCAGGCATTATAACTTGGTTTGGGGTAGAGGTTGTGATGTGCTGGGTTGAGGCTAGCGTGCCCTTTTATAGAAAAAGGGGGCGGAGTCTTCCTTCGCATGCTTGCGAAAAGAACTGTTGAGGAGCCGGTCACTGGCGCATGATCGACAGGCTAGACTGATAGGTTGGGCACCGACTGCCAAAAGGTGCGGGTCACTGTGAGGCTATCTTACACGAGAAGCTTGGCCGGGGTTTGGTTAAAGTCTGGTGGGTTGGTTTACCTAGGTTTTTGACCTGGCTAAGATAGGATTAGCCAATGGTCAGCCTAGCTCTGATACCAAGTTTGTCAGGATCGGATTTTCGGGATATTAATTTCCCAAAAGCGGCCCTTGTGCTCACCAGCCCCAGGATTACTATTAGCTGATGAGAGACCAACTTGTTACAGAAACTCCAAGCAAAATACAAAATATGAAGTACAAGACCATTCTGGCCTATGGGTACAACAATTGGTTTCTAGGCGTTGATGGCGGAAGAGTGTTTGCGGATCATCACGTCTATGGGACTCCATTTCCCACAGGAACAGCTGACCAGGATAATTCCTATCTTCGTGAGGCTGCTATCACCATTACGTAGGTTCCGGGGCTGTCATCGCAACGCTCCTTTCCACGCAAGAAATCTGGCCAAGACAATAGCCAGGGACAAGCCAGTGAGTACTTTGAATGTACTCGCAAACATTAAGAACACAGGTATAATATAGCCATTGATAATCATGTTTTGAAATATTCCATGATCACTTCATCAGTTATGAAATAAGGTTCATGATGCACGCAAGCAGATCATTCAACTAAAACATGAGTAAACAATCAGGGAGTAGAAATGAAAAGCACCGATCGGGTGTCTGAAGCGACACCTCGAAAGGATAATAGTATGAAGCATGCCTCAGTCAGGCGTCTGTGCGACACCACATAAAGGGCTTATAAGTAAATGAAATAACACGCATGCCACGGTCGGGCGTCTGGGCGACACTAGATAAAGGGCTTATAAGTAAATGAAATAACACGCATGCCACAGTCGGGCGTCTGGGCGACACCACATAAAGGGCTTATAAGTAAATGAAATAACACGCATGCCACAGTCGGGCGTCTGGGCGACACCACATAAAGGGCTTATAAGTAAATGAAATAACACGCATGCCACAGTCGGGCGTTTGGGCGACACCACATAAAGGGCTTATATAAGAATAATCACAGTGAATATCCAGGAGGTAGAACCGTCCCAGGGATACTCAATAATCCAAATAACATAAATGATTAGTCCATAATAATAATAATCATAATCATCATATGTCACAAGTTATGATCCATGTTCTGGTTTAGTAGTTTCTCCGCCGAAGACCGACACTAAGACCGACACTTGACCCATCCCAGACTGTAGTCCTTAACCATGGACACGGCTATTCGAATAGGTATTATATCTCTGCAGAGGGTGTACTCTTTACCAACGAGTAACGGATTTCTTTAGTCCATCGGAACTAATTCCATCTATGGTCTTTTAGTCGAAAACATGCCTGACTTGCACACACCAGCTTAACTTTACTCATGTCTGGAATCACCCAGACACCTGTTAAGCAAAACTCTAAGTGGGGAGGCTACAACCTCACGTAGCATGGGATCAAATTTTTATCGCACGCTCTAAGGGGTGGCCTCCCCTCTCGGTCCCAACCGGAAACACCCATGCCCCCGGACCAAGTGGCATGCCTACCGGCTACAACCGGTATCTTCCACCATGGCCTCTTTGTACGGTGTGTGGTAGGACAGGGGTTGACAACTTACTGGACCGTACCCTACCTACGGCAGGGACAAGTGGCAGCACGAAACAAGTATGGGGGTTACTCGCACAAGACTCGATCTACGGCCGACTCAGGAGGCTTAAGTATTTCCTGCATGGTTAGCTCAAGAATTATATTTCACAGCCATCAGACACAACCACCACTCATCATACCTCCCCCTTCCCTACTGGTCATAACCGTCTCGACGAGGGACAAGCTCGTGTCTAAACAAGACAGAGACTTTCCCGCGTCCTTCCGGGTAGGCATGAGAGGCATATGAGGGTGATTGCTATCACAAGCTTATCTATTTCCAACAGCAAAAAATTTCATTTATGCACTCAAGGTGTATGATCATATCGTCACATCAAAATAACCAATGCTTCATGTCGAGGTGGTGTTATAACCGTATCAAACAACCCACAAAACATTATGCCAGGGCTCATAATGGTTGCCTTCAAGGTGTGGAGAGGTGAGGTGCTCTCCAAAACTTTTGAAAGTTTTCTCCTCTCTCCAACAAATCCTATTTTAAATAAATTTGAATTAACACATACTTTAAAAACAATACAAAAAGGTTGTTTGGAAATTTTTTAAATAAATATGAAAATAAACTAGACAATATTTGAGAAACAACAGAAAAAGAATCAAGTCATTTCAATTTATATTTAAAAAGTTATAGCCAGTCAAAGTTTCAGTCAAACTCTGTTTTTAAAATAAAACAGAAAAGAAAACGTTTCAGATAAGAATACGCTTTCGAAGCAGGGGATACACACTTGGGGGTTTTACGCCTTCACTTATCCAGCGTGGATGGGCGCGTGGGTCACTGACAGTGGGTCCACGGCGCCCACTGGTCAGGTTTGACCAGTCCTCTCTCCCTCCTCTTCCTCTGCCCGAACGGAGGCGGGACTCCGGTGATCAACGCCGGCGAACGGCGGCTCCCCGTGGGCTCCAGAGGGTCGGGATGGATCCGCAAGACCGGGGTGGTCCTCCTGGTGGTCGTTGGGTCGGCGGGGGTGGAGGGAGTCACCGGCGGCGAGCTCCGTGGTGGAGGAGGCTTCGGGTGGGTTTTGGGGTTCTGGGTTGCAGTGGTTCCCGATCGCATATGAGAGGCTGGGCAGCTTCTCTAGGTTGAGGGGAGTCAAGTGGTGTCGCTGGATGGGCGAGGGAGGCTCGGATTGTGACGTACGGCACCGGAACGAGGCGGAGGCCGCACTGATCAGAGACGGGGAAGAAAGCTTCCCGCCGTCGATTGCTGGTCGTGGTAACTCTAGAGAAGTGGCTTGAGGTCGCCTGAATGCTTAGTCGAGCTCGGGGTTCCCTTTTATAGGCGGCCAAGGTCGGTTCTGTGGCGCTCGTGGATAAGCTCGTCGGCGACCGTCATTCTGTAGGGGCAGGGCGACGTGGCGGCGACGAGCGCTAGCGGACACGTTTGCGGATGAGATCGAGCTGTCCTAGGGGCAGCTGGCGCGCTGGGGAGGCTTGGGCGGTGCTGCCATGGCCGGGGCCTGCTGTGGCCGGCCGCTAGTTGCCACGGCCGACCTGACGACGGCACTGTAGAGCTCCAGGGGCGGCTCTGCGGCGAGGGAAGGGGCGGGAGTGTTGGTTGCGAGCGGGGAAGGGCCAGAACGAGCGCAAGGCGACGGCAGTGGGACGCGGCGACTCGGTGCGCGCACATGCAAAACATGTGCTCTGGGCGCGCCTAGAGCATGCACGTTGCGTGTTTGGCAGAATGCCACGGCATGCCAGAGGGCTCCAAATCACCTAAGGTTTAGCAGGTCTAGGCTAGGGCCATCTAGGAGTTTAGTGGACAAGCTGGTTAGGTCAGGGGATCAAGTTCACAAAGCAAACTAATAATCATGCCAAATCTGCTTATACACCCGAGGTGTTCGACAGAATGCTAAGTGCATCTAGGCAACTCTTGGGGGGGGGGGCAAAAGCTCCAGACCAGTGTATCTTTAGATGAAGGAGAGGATGGCTAGGTCATTTGGACAAAGCCAGAAACTTGTTAGTGCAAGCTTTGCAAAACTTCAGTTTTGGACAAAAAGAACAATGCCTCATTGCATGCACTTAAAATCCTCCAATGGGTCCACTCTCCTGGACTTAAGGGTTTTGTAGGATGGGCTATAAGTAGGAAAAAGCTCATGGCCACTAGAGTAACATTTAATAGGGATGCAGTACAAATCACCAAGCTGGACCAGAATGAAAAAGAGGTTGATTCACTCAAATTTTTCAAAGAACATCAATGGGTTTTTGCATAAAGTTGTATAATATACTCCTATGAACATCCCAAAATTTTGGTGGAGGAAAGAAAGAAATATTTAAATGGGTTGTAGTGCAAAATTGCTCTCTGGCCCAGATTTGAAAAATTGGGGTAGAGCTCAAAATATTAAATGAATGAAATATATTTTTGCATAAAAGTGATTTAAAAACATCACATGACATCTCCAAATTTTGGTGAAAATTTAAAATAAATATATCAAGTGGTTGTAGTTAAAAAAGAGCTCCAAAACTAATGAAAAATCATTTTAAGGAATAAAGCTCAGAGAGAAATAATTGTGCAAATCAATTCCACTGATAATAGACATGTTTTATTTTTTTGAAAGGGCAAACAAGTCCAATAATATATTTGGAAAGTTTTTACTTGGGGTAAAAACTCCATAATAACAAAGAAAATAATGGCTTTGAAATCAAGGGAAAAATCCAGAAAATTAAAGTTTAAATTTCCTGGCAAAATTTTAAATCAATGAAACAAGGTCAAAATTTTGGGGTGTCACAGGGGGCGAGATCGGCGAGTGGCACTCGGACGCCGATGAGGACGAGGAGAGCGACGACTCGACTGATGACGAAGAGGTCGACTCGCCTCCTTGCAGAGAGAGGAGATCCAAGCACGCTCACGACCCGAAGAGCACCCTGGACCTGGCAACCGCACTGACTGGGCAATCTTCGAAGCGCCCCCGGACGTCTTCCCCAGCGTCGATTGAGAAGGCCCCGAAGTAGCTCAAGGTCTTGCCGTCTCCAGCGCCAAAAGCACGAAAGGCCACCTCCTCCAAACTACCAAAGGCTTTACCCAGGATCAAAGTGGCCGTCCCCACCATCTCCGGGTAATCATCTGACCTGTTCTCTTTGTCGACTCGAGCAACAGAACGTGACCGACTGAATGCGGACGTTTGCAGTGCTGCTACATCAGGAACCTCTTCCTACCAGTACCGAGACGACGAGATGGAAGACGCGGTTACCTCCAACCCAGGTAAAAACTCTTATGATCATGTTCTTGATTACTTGGTCGATTGAATTCGAGTGGTTTATTTGGGATCAACTGATCTTCCCTGCAGCTCCACCCAATGTCATCGATCTCCCAGACGATGATGAAGATGTGGCTCCTAAGCCCAGAAAGAGCAAAAAGGTAGCAGCTGGCAAGGCGTCTCGGCAGGGACCAATGACAACACCAACCGTCCGTCAATCTGAAGACGCGGGCGGGGCCTCAGTAACTTCCGATGTACCCTTGTCGAGTGAGCGCCCCGCACCGTCGACTGTACTGGTGACTCCTTCCGTTGTCCCATCTCATGCCCCGAAGGTCCAAGCTGCTGCACCTGGGTCATCTGCTCTCTTCTTCACCAGCTACCCTGTCCCGGAAAACCAGTCGGATGCGGCTACGGAAGCCATCCGTCAGGCTAACGTGATGATGGAGTGGATGAAGACGGTGCACGAGAATAGCCAGGCTGCTTACGACGCCAGCGCTGCTCTCCGGGCCAATGTCCAGGTGCGTAAACTTTCGACCGACCTTGTTCTGTCAGGATATGCTATCTGAAATATTTTCTTCCATACAATCTCCTGTTGTTTGCGTCAAATTTGTACACCCACTGGGTGTTTTGTTGTCTTTGGTATTTGCGCTCTTCCACTCGGTCTGGGCGAGTAGGATCTAAACCGGTGGGGGCACACTAAGTGCACCCACTGGGTGTAGTCCCCGAGACCGCAGTCGACTGCTGGCAGTCGGCCGGGGTCTGAATAGTTTTTTTTACTTGATCCGGGCGGACCGGTCGAGTTGGGTCTTAGTTAGCGGGGGCATGCCAAGTGCACCCGCTGGGTGTAGTCCTCGAGACCGCAGTCGGCTGCGTGTAGTCGGCTGGGGTCTAAGTGAACTCTTTAAGTTTTATACCTTTGATCTTGTCGATTGACACATCTTTTGCCTTCTGCAGAAGTCTTATACTCTCATTTCCAAGTTTGCTTAACTTGAGGAGAAGCAGAGGCAACTCAACCTCGACTTGGAGTTGGCCCAGCAGAATCTGAAGAAAGCTCAAGAAGAAGCTGCTGGTATGGAAGGTAGCTGCCTGTCGACTGTCTTTTTAAAACATTTCTTCGAACTCTTGTCTGATCCGATTGCTTCTTTTGCAGAGAAAATGAAGTTGGCTCTGGAGAAGAAGGACTCGGACCTTGCCGCTGCGCAGAAGGAAGCCCAAGATAAAACTGCCCTTGCAGACCAGAAGCTGGCTTCAGTCGGAGCACTGGAAGGGGAGGTAAACAAGCTGAAGTCCTGCCTCAATGAATCTAATCGAGAAGTGACTCGTCTGAAGAAGGATAAAATTGTCCTGGATGAAAAGCTGGAGTCTGCGGTCCACAAGAGGAATGATACGGAAGCTTATCTGAGAACTCTTGCCAAGAAGCTCTATCTCATGTTGGAAGGTACTCCTTTTAAACCGACTGTGTTGACGTTTGCAAATGAATCTTGTCTGGTCGACTCGCTAATTTTTTGACTGCAGAATTCTGCCAAGACTTTGACGAGGAAACTGGAAGGGTCGAGACGGGTCTGGACCCTATCGCTTCTCCAGTTTGCGACGAAACTGCAATGAACGTGCTTCGACTGGGTCTCGTGTCGTCGGCGTCACAAGCTACCTCGTGCGTCTGAAGGAGGCAGTCTCATGAGTCGACTCATTGCTCTGGCCAAGGGCGATGCTTCAAAATGACCTGGAATCCCTGATGGCTCGACTCAACAAGATCCCTGACCGAGTGCAAGAATGGAAGAAGTCCTCCGCCCAGTGTGGTGCTGACATGGCGCTGTCCTTGGTGCGAGTCCACTTCAAGGAAGCTCATGAAGACAAGCTGGCGGTGATCAAGGTTGCTAACACCAAAAGGCATGACTTCCAGTCCTTCATGGAGACTGTCATCGCTGCTGCCACTCGGATCACGGATGGGATCGACTTGGACAAATTCGTCCAGCCTGCCAGCCCTCCTCCTACCGAGTGAACAAACTTATGAGACTTGAATCTGCCTTAAATTTTCCTCGGAATGCCGAGTGATTGTTGTAACCGTTAAACTCCTTCGGGCTTGATGCTCGAATACTTTTGATTTGCTGCTTGGAACTTTAGGATTTATCTGAATTTGGTTTATTTCTGAATATGCTTGCGTTTTGCCTTCAAGTGGACTTTGTTCTTTGCTCAGAATAATCTTTGCGCTGGAGATGCAGCTCTAAGGTGATGACTCCAGTCGACATGTGCTTCGTCATCCTTGCGGATAGGGATGGAGCGCACATTGTACTTGTGGCGTACCCCCAAAGGAGAAGGTTGCAGTCGACCTGCACCTCGCCGTCCTTGAGGATAGGGATGGAGTGCACATTGTACTTGTGGTGTAGCTCCGAAGGAGAAGGTTGCAGTCGACCTGCACCTCGTCGTCCTTGCAGATAGGATGGAGCGCACATTGTACTTGTGGCATAGCTCTGAAGGAGAAGGTTGCAGTCGGCCTGTGCCTCGTCGTCCTTCTGGATGGGGGTGTGTTTCAAACTTAGGTGAGTACTAGACTGTAGCTAAGCCCCCCGAGTGGGAGGGTTGCTCTCCACTCGGTAGGATTTTACAAACTTAGGCGAGTACTGGACTGCGGCTAAGCCCCCGAGTGGGAGAACTTAGGCGAGTGCCGGACTGCAGCTAAGCCTCCGAGTGGGAGGATTGCTCACCACTCGGTAGGATTTTACAAACTTAGGCGAGTACTGGACTACAGCTAAGCCTCCGAGTGGGACAACTTAGGCGAGTGCCGGACTGCAGCTAAGCCCCCGAGTGGGAGGGTTGCTCTCCACTTGGTAGGATTTTACAAACTTAGGCGGGTACTGGACTGCAGCTAAGCCCCCGAGTCGGAGGGTTGCTCTCCACTCGGTAGGATTTTACAAACTTAGGTGAGTACTGGACTGCAGCTAAGCCTCCGAGTGGGCGAACTTAGGTGAGTGCCGGACTGCAGCTAAGCCCCCGAGTGGGAGGATTGCTCACCACTCAGTAGGATTTTACAAACTTAGGTGAGTACTGGACTGCAGCTAAGCCCCCGAGTGGGAGGATTGCTCACCACTCGGTAGGATTTTACAAACTTACCACTCGGTAGGGTTTTACAAACTTAGGCGAGTACTGGACTGTAGCTAAGCCTCCGAGTGGGAGAACTTAGGCGAGTGTCGGACTACAGCTAAGCCTCCGAGTGAGAGGATTGCTCACCACTCGGTAGGATTTTATAAACTTAGGCGAGTACTGGACTGCAGCTAAGCCTCCGAGTGGGAGAACTTAGGCGAGTGCTGGACTGCAGCTAAGCCCCCGAGTGGGAGGATCGCTCACCACTCGGTAGGATTTTACAAACTTAGGCGAGTACTGGACTGCAGCTAAGCCTCCGAGTGGGAGAACTTAGGCGAGTGCCGGACTACAGCTAAGCCCCCCGAGTGGGAGGATTGCTCACCACTCGGTAGGATTTTATAAACTTAGGCGAGTACTGGACTGCAGCTAAGCCTCCAAGTGGGAGAACTTAGGCGAGTGCTGGACTGCAGCTAAGCCCCCGAGTGGGAGGATCGCTCACCACTCGGTAGGATTTTCTTTCGAGCTTAGGCGAAACGGATTCGCGGCTAAGCCTCCCGAGTGAGAGGCTTGCTCATCACTCGGTAGGATTTTCTTTCGAACTTAGGCGAAACGGATTCGCGACTAAGCCTACCCACTGGGGGATTTCGGGGGTAAATAAAAACAACAACAATCATGCGAGAAGAATGAAAAGCTCTTGTCTTAGACGGACAAATTACAAAGGTACTTCTTATTACATTTTATTCGAACGAGTGCTTAAGTATAAAAGGGGCGGAGCAGCTCCACGTTCCAAGCATGTGGCTCATCTTTCTGATGCTCAACGCTGCAAAGATGGTATGCTCCATTGTGGAGAACTTTGGTGATGATGAAGGGGCCTTCCCAAGTCGGGGCGAGCTTGTGTGGTTTCTGTTGATCCACTCGAAGAACCAGGTCTCCTTCTTGAAAGGTTCGACCCCTCACGTTTCTGGCATGGAATCTACGCAAGTCTTGGTGATAAATGGTCGACCGGATCAAGGCCATCTCTCTTTCCTCCTCTAAGAGGTCGACTGAATCCTGTCGGGCCTGCTCTGCTTCCTCTTCGGAGAAGAGCTCGACTCAGGGTGCATTGTGGAGCGGGTCACTTGGCAGAACAGCTTCGGCTCCATAGACCAAAAAGAAAGGAGTTCGTCCAGTCGACCGATTGGGAGTTGTCCTCAAACCCCAAAGAACTGACGGAAGTTCATCGACCCAAGCGCCTGCTGCATGTTTGAGATCACGCATCAGTCGGGGTTTCAATCCTTTGAGAATTAGGCCATTCGCTCTTTCTGCTTGTCCGTTCGACTGCGGGTGGGCGACTGAAGCATAGTCGACTAGAGTACCTTGAGAAGCGCAGAAAGCTCTAAACTCATTAGAATAGAAGTTCGACCCGTTGTCCGTGATGATGCTGTGTGGAACTCCATATCTGAATGTCAATTCTCTGATAAAACTGACAGCGGTGCTGGCTTCAAGACTCTTGATAGGTTTAGCTTCGATCCATTTGGTAAACTTGTCGACTGCTACGAACACATGAGTGAATCCGCTCCTACCAGTTCTCAGTGGTCCAACCATATCCAATCCCCAAACAGCAAAGGGCCAGACGAGGGGAATGGTCTTCAGGGCGGACGCTGGCTTGTGAGACATGTCGGAGTAAAACTGGCAGCCTTCACATCTGTCGACTATATCTTTCGCCATTTTATTTGCTCGTGGCCAATAGAATCCGGCTCGGTATGTTTTAGCCACGATGGCCCGAGAGGACGCATGGTGACCACAGGTCCCCGAGTGGATGTCGTTGAGGATCATTCGACCTTCTTCTGGCGTTATGCATTTCTGACCGACTCCAGTCACGCTTTCCCTGAACAGTTGTCCTCTTATCACAGTAAAGGCCTTGGATCGACGGACGATCTGTCGAGCCTCTTCCTCGTCCTCTGGGAGTTCTTTCCTAAGGATGTACGCAATGTACGGCACTGTCCAGTCGGGAGTAATGGCCAGAACCTCCATGATCAGGTCGACCACGGCTGGGACCTCGACTTCAGTCGGATCTGTGGCGCTCCTAGGCTGCGGGGGCTCTTCAGTAAAAGGATCTTCCTGAACGGTCGGTGTGTGAATATGCTCCAAAAACACATTGCTGGGAATGGCTTCTCTCTTGGAACCTATCTTTGCCAAGTCATCGGCTGCTTGATTTTTCAATCGGGGTATGTGATGGAGCTGTAACCCCTCAAACTTCTTTTCCAACTTCCTCACCACGTTGCAGTAACCAGTCATGGCTGGGATTCTAACGTCCCACTCCTTCATCACTTGATTGACTACCAAATCTGAGTCGCCGTAGACCATGAGGCGACGGACGCTGAGTGAAATGGCCATACGCAACCCATACAGGAGTGCTTCATTTTTAGCTTCATTATTGGAAGAATCAAAGTGAATCTGGAGGACATTCTGAGCTTGTCTCCTCGGGGGGATACCAGAACCACCCCAGCATCAGAACCATTCAGCATTTTGGATGCATCAAAGAACATAGTCCAGTGCTCCGAGTGAACTTGAGTCAGTAGTTGTTGTTCAATCCACTCGGCGGGGAAATCTGCTATTGCTCGGGACTTAATAGCTTTCTTTGCCTCAAACTTGATATCTAAAGGAAGGAGTTTAATCGCCCATTTTGCCACTCGACCAGTTGCATCTCTGTTATGCAGAATCTCTGACAACGGAGCGTCGCTGACGACTGTAACAGAGTGATCAGAGAAATACTGTGCAACCTTCTTTGTGATCATGTAAATCCCATAAACGAGCTTCTGATAGTGCGGATATCTCTGCTTTGATGGAGTTAGAACTTTAGAAATATAATAAACTGGGCGCTGAACTTTATAGGCTTTTCTCTCTTCTTCCCGCTCGACCGTAAGTACTGTACTGATGACTTGTCCAATGGCTGCTATATAAAGCAATAAAGGCTCTTTGCTGATTGGGGCAGCAAGCACCGGCTGGGTGGAAAGCAGGGCTTTTAGCTCTGCAAATGCTGCATCAGCTTCAGGAGTCCACTCGAACTTATCTGATTTCTTCATCAGTCGGTAAAGAGGCAATGCCTTTTCACCGAGGTGAGAAATGAATCGACTTAGGGCGGCCAAACAACCAGTAAGCTTCTGGACATCGTGCACACGCACATGGCGTTTCATCCGGAGTATGGCACCCACTTTCTCTGGGTTAGCATCGATCCCTCGTTCGGAAACGAGAAAACCGAGTAATTTTCCGCCTGGAACTCCAAACGTGCACTTTGATGGATTAAGCTTGACATCATAGCTTCTGAGGTTGGCAACGGTTTCAGCAAGGTCAGCCAGTAGGTCGGAACCTTTACGTGACTTGATCACAATGTCATCCATGTATGCTTCCACATTCCGACTGATCTGAGTGAGCAGGCACTTCTGAATCATCCGCATGAATGTGGCTCCAGTGTTCTTCAAGCCGAACGGCATAGTGACATAACAGAAGCATCCAAATGGGGTGATGAAAGCTATTTTTATCTCGTTGGGTCCGTACAGACGGATCTGGTGGTACCCGGAGTAGGCGTCCAAAAAGGACAAACGCTCGCACCCCGCAGTCGAGTCGACTATCTGGTCGATGCGAGGGAGGGGAAAGTGATCTTTCGGGCAGGCCCGATTGATATGTTTGAAGTCGATGCACATGGGAAGTGAGTCGCCCTTCTTTGGGACCATGACAACATTGGCTAACCACTCAGAGTGGTAAATCTCATGGATAAACGCAGCTTCCAAAAGCCGAGCCACCTCTTCACTGATTGCCTTCCTCTTCTGTACGGCGGACCGTCGAAGATGTTCTTTGACTGGTTTCACTTTTGGGTCGACTCACAAACGGTGCTCAGCCAGTCCCCTGGGAACACCTGGCATGTCTGAAGGTTTCCATGCAAAGATGTCCCAGTTCTCACGGAGGAACTGGGTGAGCACTTCTTCCTATTTGGAGTCGAGTGTCGTTGAAATGTGAGTCGGAGCAGCATTGGGATCCATCGGGTGAATGTGAATCGACTTTGTTTCGCCAGACGACTGGAATGCTAAATCCGTGGCGGGCTTCTTGGCTCGCAACAAATCACTTGGATCTGCATTTTTTGGTATTCTTGCAATTTTACTACGGCCATCTGTGCATCGGCGATCTTTGAGCCCTTTTGGAAGCACTCTTCCGCCTTCTTCCGACTACCAGTGATAGTGATCACCCCTTTGGGACCAGGCATCTTCAATTTGAGGTACACGTAACATGGTTGAGCCATAAAGCGTGCGTAAGCCGGCCTGCCCAGAATAGCATGATAGGCACTCTGGAAATCCACAACCTCAAACGTCAACTTTTCTCTGCGGTAATTCTTGGAATCACCAAAAACCACGTCAAGAGCAATCTGGCCGAGTGATGCAGCCTTCTTGCCAGGAATGACCTCATGGAAACTCATATTACTTTCACTGAGTCTGGACATCGGAATGCCCATTCCTTTCAACGTCTCTGCATACAGTATATTCAGGCCACTGCCACCATCCATCAGAACCTTAGTCAGTCGGGTGCCTTCGACTACTAGGTCGACCACCAACGCTTGCCTCCCAGGGGTGGCTATGTGCGCTGGGTGATCGGACTGGTCGAATGTAATGGCAGTCTGGGACCACTTCAAATAACTGGGTGTCACCGGAGCGACCATGTTCAGCTCTCTGTTGATGACTTTCAATCGACTTTTACTCTCAACGTCAGCGAAAATCATCAGAGTGGAATTCACATGGGGATAACCATCGTCATCCTCTTCCTCATCCTCAACCTTGTCTGCTTCTTTCTCCTTTTCCTTGGGTTGTTTCTCTCGGAATTGTTGGATTAGGGGTCGACACTGCCGAGTGGTATGCTTCGGGTAAATGAAATTACCCTCTTCATCTTTTTTGGTGTGGATGTGGCATGGCAAATCCAGCACATCATTTCCATCTTGATCTTTTACTCTCTTGGGGTTCCACGGTCCTTTCGGCTTCCCCTTGAACTTTCCTTGAGTCATGGCTAAGGGTTCACCAGGAGCAGCTGGCTCGGCTTTGCGCTTCTGCTTTCAACTGGAGTTTCCTCCTCCGGTTTCATGGGTGACTGATTTGTGCTTGCCACTCCGGAGTCGATCTTCTTCTTCACCGTTGGCATATTTGGTGGCAATTTCCATCATCCGAGTCAGAGTCATATCTCCTGTCCGACCGAATTTCATATTCAACTCCCGATACTTGACGCCTTCTTTAAAGGCACAAATTGCCTGGTGATCAGACACATTCTACACCGTGTGATGCAATGTGATCCATCTCTGGATATAATCCCTCAAAGACTCATTCGATTTCTGCACGCAACACTGTAATTCAGTCAGCCCTGCCGGCCGTTTGCAAGTACCTTCGAATGTTCTGACAAATACTCGGGCAAGATCTTCCCAAGTATAAATACTGCTTGGTGCTAACTGATTCAGCCATGCTCTAGTCGAGCCCTCCAGCATTAGAGGAAGGTGTTTCATGGCCACTTCATCATTGCCACCACCAATCTGGACAGCCACTCGGTAGTATTCAAGCCAAGTATCAGGCTTGGACTCACCAGTGAACTTACTGACTCCAGTCGCCAACCTGAAGTTGGGGGGAATCACTGCAGCCCTGATGGCTCTGCTGAAGCACTCCAGACCTAAGACATGCATCTTGCTGTTGGTTGGTATATCTCTGTCACGACCCTCTCGGTGAGCTCTATTTCTGTCGACCAAGCCCTGAACGAGAATAGATCTCGCATCAAAGCCCGGCTCTCTGGGGGGGTCAACTGGAATCCCTCGCCCCATACTGTGAGGGCGTCTGTCATCATGTTGCTGAGGCACGTACGACCCACTCTTTGGGGGAGGTGTGGGCACTCGACGACGATCATCGCGATCGACTCGGTGATCATACTTCTCACGGTTTCTGTACTGATCTCGTCGGTCTCCACGTCCCTCACGCCTCAGGGGCGATCTTGGGCTGTGAGCCGACTAAACTGTGTCTGCAACCATGGACCTTCTATGGATCCTATTCCGCGACTGAGATACTGTTGTATTCTGCTCTCCTGCCGCACGGAGCAAAGCTCGGATCTGCACCAGACCTCGACCAGCTTCTGACTGGGAAGGTTGGATCGAATCCGCTATCCGGGCTGCAACTGCGAGATTCTGGATCGGAGTTCGGTATACCTGAGTCGGAGGTGGAAAGAGTTGACGTCGACTGGATTCAGGAGTACGCTGTCGAGCACGCTCGTCGAGTGCGTGCTAGAGATTCTCCAGTCGAGTGCGCTCAGCCAAGTTGGCCAGGCGCGCCTCCTCCAAGGCCTGGGCCTCAGGGGTTTCTCCAACGATAGGAGTGTGAAGTGCATCCATGTTCCAGCGGCGAAGTTCTTCTCCCCGCTGCGAGGAGAGGGGTTCGGGGCGGTACTCTTCATGAATACGCGACGGATCGCCGCCCCCATCGCCTCCGTCTTCACGGGTGAAGCCAGGAGGACTGCACGGTCCATTGACCATCAAAACTTCTGCCGCGGGGTCGCTACTATCGCACTCGGATGCAGTCTCTACGGAGCTAGTCGACAGATCGAACCGGCCGTAGAGGGTTTCGTCGGGCTCGATTGCCGCGACTTGAGGGGTGGCCGACTGGCGAGCCACCGCATGCTTCACTCATCGCTGAAGCCTCGATCGACCAGAACGTTTGCTCCGGCGGGCCACAGGGAGGGGGGAAGCCATAGGGGTCGACCGATACTGTGTCGACGGCTGCCGCAGGAGGACGCCACGGACGCATGTGCGAAAGTGTGTTGCCTCGCGGACGGGGAGTGCATCGACGTCGAGTGGAGCCTCCTGAAGCCAAGCGGAGTCGTCGGCGACAAACACGAGCGCGCCGAGACGGATCTCGCGGCCCTCAGCCAAACCTCCGCCTGAAACCATGATGAAGGGGATCGAAAAAATTGCAACTTCTCCAAAAAGTCGCTAAGACACCTGCCCCAAGGTGGTCGCGAACTGCCGTGGTTCTAAGTCTGATAGTAGAATGGGGGGTAGGTATGTAGAGGCAAGATCCTAGCTATGGAGGAGTTGTACACGCGAGTTTTACGTGTTCAGGCCTTTCTCGGAGGAAGTAAAATCCCTACGTCTCGGAGCCCGGAGGCGGTCGACTGGATATATGCGTGTGAGTTACAGGGGGTGCGAACCCTTGTCCCGGAGGAGGGGGTGGCTTATATAGAGTGCGCTAGGACCCCAGCCAGCCCACGCTACAAAGGGTTCAATGTACATTAAGGCAGAGCGTTACTGGTAACACTAGTAATAAAGAGATATAAATGATCTTTAAGGTTACAGAGTGAATGACCGACCGTTATCATCCTGAGTGACGTTAGGCCTTCTACACTCCGAGTGGTTACTTGTGTCGCCGAGTGTCTTCAAGACTGACGAGTGGAACATAACTTTATGGTCGAGTGGATGATGACTTTTCTTCGACTGCTTCTGGTTCTTTTAGAGGTTACCTTGGGGAGGGTATCTTGGACAGATCCATGACCCTACCCTAGGTACATACCTTTGTCAATACCTCCCTTCTTAGGGACACAATGGACAGGGTTTACCCACTGACTATCAGCAACGGGATAAATTATACCTGCTTCAAGGAGCTTTAATATTTCCTTTCTTACCACTTCTTTCATCTTAGGATTTAGCCGTCGTTGGTGATCAATAACTGGTTTGGCGTATTTCTCCAAATTTATTTTGTGTTGACATAGAGTGGGACTAATGCCCTTAAGATCATCAAGAGTATATCCAATAGCAGCACGGTGCTTCTTCAGAGTTTTCAATAATTTCTCTTCTTCATGCTCTGAAAGGTTAGCACTAATAATAATAGGATATGTCTTCTTTTCATCAAGATAAGCATATTTAAGAGTATCAGGCAATGGTTTAAGCTCAAACACGGGATCACCCTTAGGTGGAGGAGGATCCCCTAGAATTTCAACAGGCAAGTTGTGTTTCAGAATAGGTCCCTGTTTGTGGGGACCCCGACTCATGAGTCGTGATCACCTAATGCATGTGTACAGTGATCCCAAAGATCAATGCT
Organism: Triticum aestivum; assembly: GCF_018294505.1. Lineage (NCBI taxonomy): Eukaryota > Viridiplantae > Streptophyta > Magnoliopsida > Poales > Poaceae > Triticum > Triticum aestivum. The sequence goes on along the minus strand of NC_057794.1, from coordinate 106,962,858 downwards.
CACTGAACACACAGAAGCTGAATAACAAGAGTCTTACATCCATACATACTGTCTTACATAAATTATGACCATTATGGTCAAGTCTTGAGTATAACTTCGCAGCAGAAAACTTCAATAACAACTTGGACCCATGCCATCTGCCTTAACCCTACAGGCATTCTGACTGGGAAGCGTCCTAGCTCGCACGATCGTCACCAAAGAACTCTTCAATATATCTTGTGTTTCATGCCTGGCCAATAAAATAACTAGTGGCAAGCCTATGAGTACTTTGAATGTACTCGCAAGCAACCCATGTTTTGGTTCAAGATACAACAATGCATGATATAGGTAAATTTTTGCAGAAAGCTAGTTTTGAGTGCAATGACATGTTCAACAACTTGTAAGACATGCATTAGGAGAATTCAATTAACCATGAGGACAGGTTACAGATATCAACATAAATAGAGTGGGCATCAACCCAACTCAATCATGTCAAGTCCTTTGACTTGACCCAAGTAGTTCTTCCCACTTATCCAAACACACACACACTGGTTTGTAAACATGTGGACGTAGCCCAAGAGCGGTTACCCAACTGTCGTTGACCGTGGACACGGCTATTCGAATAGTTTTACACTTTACAGAGGTTGCACACTTTACCCATAAGATCCGGGGAACTTCCGTGTCATCCACGACCCGCGGTACCTCAAGTACCCGGGGTAAGCACCCGATCACTATCTTTCCCTAGATGACACTAACATGGAGTCCACTCGATTGGTAGTAACCCCTGTGCCCAACATTTCACAACTTAAAAATGTGGAGCCTCGCTCCTATATTCATCACATACCACTGGCACGGGGTACCAACAGTGTGTCCGGTGCCCCATAAAAATGTTCTTGGCCGCCCTACCTGGCACGACCCCATCCCGAGAGAGTGCACCAACAACTCTCCCGTCACTAGTAATGCGGGCTCCAATCTAGTATCGGCCTAGGTAATCAATAATGCCCTTTCCCATACAAGGGTAGAGTGGTTGCGCATGTAAGGTTGGAATAACGGTCGCAACTTAAACCAATCCGTTTTGAAAAACAACACACACACTTGCCTCGGTACACCACATCATCATCAAGTGGTTACCCAACTCATCATCTCCCTCGGGCATAAGTGGCACCCGACGGGGTTTTCGAAAAGTCCTTTGAAAATACTTTGTCTCCATCACCATGCATATCCCCGTCCCTTTTTGCGTAGCAACTACTTTAGCATCCTATCTACTCCCACCGACATAACCCTCATAAGGAGGTAGGGTCATGCACAATGCAAGTATCAACAAGGAAGTAACGGAGGCAACCATCAAAGTGGTTCCACCTCATCATGATTCTGTTGCAACAACAATATGGTGCTATATGTCATGCATAAAAAGGGTTTCATAGACATGGTCAAAGGGCTGCTTGCCTGGCTCAACAAAGTCTTCTGGGTCTTCAAAGTCCTCTGGTTCAACTCCTTCGTCAGCAACGCAATCTATCGTTGCAAAATAATAACAAGAAAAATAAGGCAATAACAAAACAAAAAAACCAAAGTGCTCAGAAAAAATGTCAACTTATTTTTGTTAAATACTAGGGTGAAAACTAAGAAGGGGAAAATTCCTAGTTTTGGATTTGGAGTTAGGGGGACAGAGTAGTGGATTTTCAAACCGAGATCTTATTGTTCAAATTTGAATTTAAATTTGAACAGTGCAGAAAAGTGTAATGGATGGGTATGAAAGTTATATCAATAAATAGGTGGGATTATTCTAAGATTTTAGGAGTTGGAATTATTCCATTTGGATAAATGTTTTATCCTGTGGAATTTTTATAAAACAGACAGAAAAGGAAAAAAGAAAAGTGACACTCTGCCACTGGGCCAGAAAGGCCACAATGCAGCAGGCCCAGAGGAAATATCAGCCCGCGCATGGCTGCCACGTCGAACACGTAAAGGCGAAGTACGCCTTCGACCGACGGCGAACCGGTGCGCGCGCGTGCATTTTTAAACCCGACGGGTGGGTCCCACCCATCAGGGCGTGAGGCTGACGGACAGGGTCCACGGCCGTCATCGTCTACCTCCGTCCAGAGGCGATGGCGAGCTCGCCGGCGGCGATATAGGGCACGGGAGGATGCGTGGGTGGTACCGTTGTGCTCAGGGAGGAGCCACCCTTCGGATGGAGGTGGAGTTGGTTGCCGGGGTGGCCTGGTTCGCCGGCGACGAGGAGGCACAGTGGAGTTGCTTCGGGTGGCGGCGGTTCCGATCATTTCCGGCAGCTAAAGAGAGGGGAAACAGTGGGGAAATGGCCAATGGGCTCCTGCGGTTCTAGATCGAGTGAGGGCGGTAGCGGAGAAGGCGTATACCTCTGGATCGATGGCGACCCGAGGCGGCGGAGCTCCGGTCGATCCTGAGCACAGAAGCCCCTTGAGGACGTTTGGGTGGTGCGGGCGTGCTCTTGGGGGTGTGAGGAGGAGGCGGATGCTACTGGAGCGGCCCGGGGCGGCTTATATAGCTGGGCACCGGTCCACCATGGACTCGTGCGCCGGCAAGGTCACGGGCGAGGCCAGAGGCCGTGAGGGCACTCGTGAACAAGTCCAGACTGTTCGTGGATCAGGTCCATGTCCAGAGGAGGGAAGGGAAGGAGCGGGGAAGGCTCCAGAGAGCTCGCACATGTGAGGCCGTGCATTGGAGCTTGCAGGCGGTCGGCGCGCGTGCGAGGGAGGCCACAGGAGGGAGAAGGAGGAGGGGGACAGAGGCGTGGCATGATGCAGACATCAAGGCGCATCGTCGGGCGCGCTGGGGAGGCCCGAGGTGGCCGGAGGCGGTTGGGAGGGGGCGGCTACAGTGCGGGAGCGCACTGTAGCGCGCTCCAGAGCGCCCAAATGGCCGGCATGGATATTTTTTATGCAAGGTGGGCACGGCCAAATATGTCTGGTAGCTCTAGGGTGTAGTAAAGAAAGGGGGAGGGGCTTTGGATGCCCTGGGTGGCCAGTAGGAGAAGAGGGAGGTGGAAGAAGAGGGAGAGAGTGGCTGTCTAGGGAGGTAAATGGGGGTATTATACCCCTCAATTATTGAGCAATGGCAAGGGGAGAGTTACTGGAGGTAGGAGAGGATCAGGATCAGTTGTGGTACAAAGTTGAGCTCATGAAGATAAGTGGAAGAGGTCAAAAATGGTATTTTGGTAAAATGTCAGAAGGTGTTTGATAATGGTTTGGGCAAGTAGATGATTTCCATTTGCCATGATACTCAACAGGGTGAAATTACACATATAATTAGGGCCTTCCACCAATTTGGAGCTTATTTGAGCCAAGTTGCCAATGCAACTTTTGTAAACCCTAGAAATCAACAGAAATGGACTTGTGTAGATCTAGTTGAGAAAATCACTTCCCCTTGATGCACCACTTGGTGTAGTGGCCTCATTTGGTCATGTGAACATGCTCACAAAAGTTGGGGTCAAGGAGAGAAAGTTGGTAGTACAAAGTTGTTCAAATTTGATTCTGGTGAGAGAGGGTTTTGGGGCACTTTGATCAAGATAACATTCTCTCCAACTTGTGCCATTTGGTATAGATGAATAATTAGACCATTTGAGCATGTGCACCAAGTTTTAGAACATTTTGACATGTTTGGCAATGTAAAGTTGCTCAAACTTCAAAATGGACAGAAATGGTTTTGAGGGGATTTCATAGGGTTATACTATTCTCCATGACATGAGACTTGTCAAGATCATCCAACATGTCATATGTGACATGCTAGAATTTTCTTGGAATTTTTGGGGAATATATCCTTTGTAAATATTTAAAAAGCTTGAAATATCCAGAAAGGGTATTTGAGGGATTTTACCATGTGTTGAAACTCTTATATATGGACAACATATGTCCACTGAGTTTCTCTAGGATTTTGTCAAATATTTTTGAAACAATAAAATAATTTTCCCTATTAAAGACCATTTCTGGCCTTCAGAAAAAGCTTTTAAATAAAATAGGAAAATAACTTTTAAAATTATATTTTTGTGGTTTATGGGAGTCCTATATCTAATAGGATTCAAATATACTTTTTGAAAGATTTTTCACACCCCAAATAAAGTAATTGCAATGCAAACCTCAATTCAGGGGGTTTTGGAAAACTAATTTTTGAAAATACTATTTGGCCAAATTACTTTTGTAAGAAAATACTATATTGCACTATACACATGGCATGATCATTGTGCAGAAGTTTGGGGCAAGGAGATGAAGTATGGGAGGGGGAGTTGTGTTGACTTTAAAGAGCACTTGAAAAACATAGAGAGAAAACCAACTCCAAATAAAAGCCAAATAATGCAAAAGTTTTTGTCAAACCACACTTTATCATGATTTATTAGCTTAAGTGTTGTGGCATGAAAATCAGGGTCTCACACTGTTTAAAGAATACTTCATCTATTTCCCTACATATCATTTTCATGGTCTAGTAAATATTGTTCTAACGGATCAGTAGGAGGCACGACAATAGAAGCAAGACCAATAATTTCATCTTTACTAGGTAATTCTTTATCATGGGGTTGTCTACGAAATTTAGCAAAATTAAACTCATGAGACATATCCCCTGAACCAACAGAAACAATATCCTTATTGCAGTCTATCTTAGCATTAACAGTATTCAAGAAGGGTCTACCAAAAATAATGGGACAAAAGTCATCTTGTGGGGAACCGAGAACAAGAAAATCAGCAGGGTATTTAACTTTCCCACACAAGACTTCAACATCTCTAACAATCCCAACTGGTGAAATAGTATCTCTATTGGCAAGCTTAATTGTAACATCAATCTCTTCTATCTCAGCGGGTGCAATATCATGCATAATTTCTTGGTATAAGGAATGACTGCACTAGCACTAGCACCCGTATCACATAAGCCATGATAACAATGATCTCCTATTTTAACAGAAATAACAGGCATGCCTACAACAGGTCTATGTTTATTTTTAGCATCAGGTCTAGCAATTCTAGCAGCTTCATTGCAGAAGTAAATAACATGCCCATCAATATTATCGGCCAAGAGATCTTTAACCATAGAAATACTAGGTTCAACTTTAATTTTCTCAGGGGGTTTAGGTGTCTTAATATTACTTTTGTTAACCACAGTTGAAGCTTTAGCATGATTCTTTATTCTAACAGGGAAATGTGGTTTCTCAATATAAGCAGCAGGAACAACAGGATCATCATAAGTGATAGTCTTTTCTTCAACTTTAATAGGTGCAACTACTTTTACTTCAATGGGAGGATTATATTTAAACCACTTCTCCTTAGGGAGATCAACATGAGTAGCAAAGGATTCACAGATAGAAGCTACTATCGAGTCAAGTCCATATTTAGTGCTAAATTCACGGAAAGCATAGGTATCCATAAAAGATTTAACACAATCAAACTTAGGTGTTATACCTGACTCCTTACCTTCGTCGAGGTCCCAATCTTTAGAGTTGGGTTTAATACTTTCCAATAAATCCCATTTAATTCAATAGTCTTCATCATAAAAGATCCAGTACAAGAAGTACCGAGCATGAAGCGATTACTAACAGAAAGCCGAGCATAATTTTTTTGAATAATCATTTATCTTGAGAGCTCATGATTGGGGCATGAATATAACATTGACTTAAGCCTCCCCCAAGCTTGAGCGATGCTTTCTCCTTCATGAGGCCAAAAATTATATATATAATTACGATTATGATGAACAAGATGCATAGGATGAAACTTCTGATAAAATTCCAATTTCAAACGCTTGTAGTCCCATGATCCCGTATCATCACATAGCCTATACCATGTCAATGCCTCTCCCTTCAAAGATAAAGGGAAGACCTTCTTCTTGATAACATCATCGGGCAAACCTGCAAGGTTAAATAATCCACAAACTTCATCCACATAGATTAAGTGTAAATCAGGATGCAATGTTCCATCTCCTGCAAAAGGATTAGCTAGCAGTTTCTCTATCATACCTGAAGGAATTTCAAAGTAAACATTTTCAGTAGGTTTAAGTAGGTTGAGGAGCAACTCTTTGCTCTACTGGTCGGGGTGAAGATACCCTGAACAAACCCCTCAAAGGATTATGTTCCATAGTAAAAAGTGACAGTAAATTTCAGCACACTATATAAATTTTTCCTTACCAAATTCCACCTACCAAAGGCGCTTCACTCCCCGGCAACGACGCCAGAAAAGAGTCTTGATGACCCACAAGTGTAGGGGATCTATCGTAGCTTTTCAATAAGTAAGAGTGTCGAACCCAACGAGGAGCAGAAGAATATGATAAGCAGTTTTCAGTAAGGTATTCTCTGCAAGCACTGAAATTATCGATAACAGATAGTTTTGTGATAAGGTAATTTGTAACGAGTAGAAAGTAATAAAAGTAAATAAGGTACAGCACGATGGCCCAATCCTTTTTGTAGCAAAGGACAAGCCTGGAAAAACTCTTATATGAAGGAAAGCGCTCCTGAGGACACATGGGAATTATTGTCAAGCTAGTTTTCATCACGTTCATATGATTCGCGTTCGGTACTTTGATAATTTGATATGTGGGTGGACTGGTGCTTGGGTAATTTCCTTACTTGTACAAGCATCCCACTTATGATTAACCCCCATTGCAAGCATCCACAACTACAACAGAAGTATAAAGGTAAACCTAACCATAACATGAAACATATGGATCCAAATCAGCCCCTTACGAAGCAACACATAAACTAGGGTTTAAGCTTCTGTCACTCTAGCAACCCATCATCTACTTATTACTTCCCAATGCCTCCCTCTAGGCCCAAACAATGGTGAAGTGTCATGTAGTCGACGTTCACATGACACCACTAGAGGGATGACAACATACACCTCATCAAAATATTGAACGAATACCAAATTCACATGACTACTTATAGCAAGACTTCTCCCATGTCCTCGGGAACAAATGTAACTACTCACAAAGAATATTCATGTTCATAATCAGAGGGGTATTAATACGCATAATGGATCTAAACATATGATCTTCCACCAAGTAAACCAACTAGCATCAACTACAAGGAGTAATCAACACTACTAGCAACCCACAGTTACTAATCTAAGGTTTGGATACAAAGATTGGATACAAGAGATGAACTAGGGTTTGAGATGAGATGGTGCTGGTGAAGATGCTGATGGAGATTGACCCCCTCCCAATGAGAGGATCGTTGGTGATGAGGATGGTGATGATTTCCCCCTCCCGAAGGGAAGTTTCCCCGGCAGAACAGCTTTGTCGGAGCCCTAGATTGGTTCCGCCAATGTTCCGCCTTCTGGCGGTGGAGTTTCTTCCCCAAAGATTACTTATGATTTGTTTTCCTCGATGAAAGACTCCATATAGGCAAAGATGGGCATTGAAGGGCCACCAGGGGGCCCACGAGGCAGGGGGCGTGACCAAGGGGGTAGGGTGCGCCCCCACCCTCGTGGCCAAGGTGTGGGCCCCCTCTGGAACTTTCTTCGCTCAGTATTTTTTATATATTCTAGAAGTTAACTTCCGTGAAGTTTCAGGACTTTTGGAGCTGTGCAGAATAGGTCTCTAATATTTGCTCCTTTTCCAGCCTAGAATCCCAGCTGCCGGCATTCTCCCTCTTCATGTAAACCTTGTAAAATAAGAGAGAATAGGCATAAGTATTGTGACATAATGTGTAATAACAGCCCATAATGCAATAACTATCGATATAAAAGCATGATGCAAAATGGACGTATCACTATTGCACTATCAGTACCAGCAGAATCTTGATAATTCTTCTTCTTCCTTATACGTGCATCCCGAGTACTAACCCCTACCATTATGTGTTCCTTCCTCTTTCTCTTTGACATGTCAAGTGAAGCCGACAAGAAGAAGGAATAAAAATTTAGTTCTTCAGAACAAATTGATGCGTGATACAGATGAACTGAACTTTGATGTTAGAAAACCGCATGATAGGAGGATGTAATATGTACGAAAAACAGGACAACATGAGGTAATCAGACCTATGATGTGTAAACTAAGCAGAAGGCTGATACATCTCCATCGTATCTATAATTTTTGATAGCTTCATGCCAATATTATACAACTTTCACATATTTCTGGCAACATTTTATATGATTTATTGGACTAACCTATTGATCCAGTGCCCAGTGCCAGTTCCTGTTTGTTGCATGTTTTTTGTTTCGCAGAATATCCATATCAAACAAAGTCCAAACGCGATAAAAATTTATGGAGATTTATTTTGGAATATATGTGATTTTTGGAAGTTGTAATCAACACAAACGGGGGCCCATAGCCACCACAAGACACCAGGGTGCGCCTGGGCTCCCTAGCACATGATGGTGGGTTGTGCCCTCCTCGTAAGTCGGTTGGAGCTCTACTTCGGGCGCAAGGAAGCTTATATTCAGAAAAAAAATCATGTCAAAATCTCAGCGTAGTCGGAGTTACAGATCTCCCGGAATATAAGAAACGGTTTTCAGCCAGAAAACAGGAACACGAAATAGAAGAGAACAAAGAGGAAGATCCAATCTCGGAGGGGCTCCTACCCCTCTGCCGCCATGGAGGCCGTGGACTAGAGGGGGATCTCTCCTCCCATCTAGGGGGAGGCCAAGGAAGAAGAAGAAGGAGGGGGCTCTCTCCCCCTCTCTAGCTCCCGGTGGCGCCAGAGTGCCGTCGGGGCAAGGATCGTGACGGCGATCTACATCAGCAATCTTGCTATCCTCAACACCATTTTTCTCCCCCTCTATGCAGTGGTGTAACACTCCTTCTCCCCGCTGTAATCTCTACTTAAACATGGTGCTCAACACTATATATTATTTCCCAATGATATGTGGCTATCCTATGATGTTTGAGTAGATCTGCTTTGTCTTATGGGCTAATTGATGATCGTGGTTGGTTCGAGTGTATATTTTACTATGGTGCTGTCCTATGGTGCCCTCCGTCTCGCGCAAACGTGAGGGGTCCCTGCTGTAGGGTGTTGCAATATGTTCATAATTTGCTTACTATCGGATGCCGGAGTGACAGAAGCCTGAACACGGATAAGTGGGTTGTTGCGTATGGGAGTAAAGAGGACTTGAAACTTAAGGCTATGGTTGGGTTTTACCTTAATGATCTTTACTAGTTGCGGATGCTTGCTAGAGTTCCAATCATAAGTGCATATGATCGAAGTAGAGAAAGTATGTTAGCTCATGCCTCTCCCTCATATAAAATTGCAAGAATGATTGCCGGTCTAGTTATCGATTGCCTAGGGACAAATGACTTTCCTATTGACAAAAGCTAACTACTTTTGTTACCTTGCAATTTATTCATAGTTTTGTTCTCGCAAAGTACTCGTAGTTTTATTCTTGCAAAATAGTTTCATACTTGTTTTAGGTAAATCTGACGTCAAGTGTGCGTAGAGTTGTATTGGTGGTCGATAGAACTTGAGGGAATATTCGTTCTACCTTTAGCTCCTCGTTGGGTTTGATACTATTTATCGAAAAAGGCTACAAAGTATCCCCTATACTTGTGGGTTATCAAAGGCATTTCAATAAATTAGAAGCAATGCAATGGAAGGTAGACACCATATGAAAGATGTCACAAATATCACTCTGCCAAGTTAACAGTGTCCCGTTATAACTGGCATTCAAAAAAAAGTGAAGCAGTACAAGAAATAAATCATATGCAAGATGCAAACAACATCACACTACTAAGTTAAAGGTCTCTCTTCATTGGTGCCATTGCATATTCACAGCTATGATGTGTAAACTAAGCAGAAGGCATTTCAACAAATTAGAAGCAATGAAACCTAGACACCATATGTAAGATGCAACGAATATCACTCTACCAAGTTTAAACTGTCTCGTCATTAGTGACATTCCAACAAATTAGTAGTACAAGCTAGAAAAGAATGTGAGATGTAACCTATACCAGACTCCCAAGTTAAACGTGTCTTATGATAAGTGATTATTGCAGGTTACACAACAGTAGTACTTCGATGTAAGAACATGGTGTGATAGACAAATATTGTATGTTCTAGAAATAGGAACACATGCACTACTGCAGGATACTGCTAGCGCGACACTACGATCAGAGACCCTTCGACGAAACTGTGTGCGATGTAATAATCGCAAACAGTGGTGTAAAAAACCGTCAAAAAGGTGCAAAACATTTGCGATGACGGATGCATCAAACACGGTTTAGATTTTGGTTGCGTGTGTGATTCAGGGCATACGGTTTAATTAAATTAATTGTTTGCGAAGAGGAGGAACAAAAGAAATGGGCTGCCAAATGAAGGTGTGTGCGATATGCAGCATACGCTTCACTCGGGTGAACTGTTTGTGATTAGGCAACACAAAAGAAACGGTCAGCCAGACCAATGTGTGTGCGATATACGGCATGCGGTTCACTCGGATGAATTGTTTGCATTGAGACAAGAGAACAGAAATGGTTCAATATAACAAGATGTGTGTGATACACAGCAAATAGGTCTGTAATCATAAATGTGTGTGAAGACCGATAATAACACAGACGATTGCTTCTAATAAGACGTATGTGATATGCTCTGTCTACACAACATCTGTTGGCCATTGGGGGATGGGCGGTCATCTGGATACGCCATAAGGATGCGAAGAGGCATCCTATATCAGCAAGGACTAGCTGTTCCACCAGTATCTCATGTAAGAGAACTCTCAAGTTAAGGCTGGAGCAGCCATCAAATGGGTGACTGGATGGGAAGTTGTGTTGATGTTAAATTAATTGATAGGATGGGTCATATCTGTCAAATTAAATGACTAATATGACCCATCCCATGAGTTAATTTAACCTCGAGGTCCTTGTTTTTTATTTTTTTAACACATGCTAGAGAAGGTCTACCGCATTACTTTTTGATAATGTGCGATACGTGGCACACAGTTGGTCCATCCAACCTGTTTGTGATGGAATAAGCCGTGTGTGTTGTGGGCAAATGCTTGCTAGTATTCAACCGTTTGCGATTGATGAATTCATCACCGACGGGTTCCCTAGTGTGGTCCGTGTTCATCTGATCATTATCTACTTCTTGTGCTAGCTCGATGTTCCTTCTATGCTAAGTTTCCATTAATTGATGGCATTTTATGAACACGCCACCATTTCCCGCCATTTCCTCATCTGTTTCCCGCCACCAAGTGATATTGCGCATAAACCTAGGTGGTGCGCAACACACGGAGGCGACAAGCGCAGTCTATAGCACATCCACCTTTTCCAAGCATGCCAACCCACCAAAGCGCCGCCTCTGCCATCAACCTCGTCGACGAGGAAAATGAGCAGGCGCCACGGCCCGTCGAGGCCGAGGCGCTCCCCGGCAACGCAATGGACGACGACGTGATGTGCGTCATCACCAGGGTTGAGCAAACCTTTGGTCCATCGTGCTTGAGCGCCAGGGATCAAGATAGGCATGTCAGCGCTGACAGGCTGCAACTCGCCGCACAACATGATCGATGGCGCGCCGCAGAGCAAGCTAGGCGCGTCCGTGCCAATAGGTTGTGGCTCGTCACATGGCGACACCATTGGAGTGCCGCAGAGCGAGAGGCACGGTGCGCCGCATAGCAAGAGCGGATCCATCAGCGCTTGCCTGCTGTCAACACGGCGTCGCAGCTGGGTACATGTCCTGTCAGTACCTCCATTCCTTGCTAGGAGTGGGCAGAGGCCCTCTGCGCCATACTTGCACCAGTGGCTGTCGTTGTCAAAATCGGCGGATCTCGGGTAGGGGGTCCCGAACTATGCGTCTAAAGTCGATGGTAACAGGAGACAAGGGACATGGTGTTTACCCAGGTTCGGGCCCTCTTGATGGAGGTAATACCCTATGTCCTGCTTGATTGATCTTGATGAGTATGAGGATTACAAGAGTTGGTCTACCACGAGATCATTGTGGCTAAACCCTAGAAGTCTAGCCTGTATGATTGTGATTATCCTCTATGGACTAAACCCTCTAGTTTATATAGACACCAGAGGGACCTAGAGTTACACAAAGTCGGTTGCAGGGAAAGGAAATAATACATCCGGACGCCTAGCTTGCCTTCCACGCAAAGGAGAGTCCCATCCGGACATGGGAGGAAGTCTTCTATCTTGTATCTTCATGGCCCAATAGTCTGGCCCATGTCACACAGGCCGGATGCCCGAGCACCCCTTAATCCAGGACTCCCTCAGTAGCCCCTGAACCAGGCTTCAATGACGGTGTGTCCGGCGCGTTGATAGTCTTCGGCATTGCAAAGCAGGTTCTTCCTCCGAACACTTCAAAGCATCTGATCCGAAAAGTCATACTCGACTTTCCATTTAATGTCGTAACCATTGGTTTCTGTGCCTCCACCGCTTCGGCTTCCACATGTCGAGCGAACACGAAAGGTCAGAATACTTTTTGCACATACCACCCTAGCCTTGTAAGAAGAGCGTCTATTTAAAGGGACTGGATCTCAGATCCCATTCCACATCGAGCGGAAAATCCTTAGAGCTTACCATTCCAGCATGACTAGTGTTCTCTATTCTTCCTCCCGTCCCCATGGCTTCGAAAAAGGCGATTGGGGGGAATGCTCAGTATCCCACGGCCAGCTAAGTAAGCTCCAAACGCAGGGATTCCTCCCCCCCCCATGGATCTAGTACCTGTCCGGGCAGGATTAACCTCTTTCACGGGCGAAGCTCTGGCGGAAAATTTCCCCACTCCAGCCAGGGGGAGCGAGTGTGCTTTATATACTTCTTAATAAGAAGCGTCAGGTTTCCCATCCACCCCTTCCTCCGAGGTCTTCTGGAGTACTACGGCCTCCGGCTGCACAATCTCACGCTGGGCTCCATTCTGCACATCGCGGGCTACGCTGCTCTTTGCGAGCTATTCCTAGGCTGTGAGGCCCATTTTTAGCTATGGAGGAAACGGTTCTGCCTCATCCCTTGCTCTCAGAAGGGATCTATATTCGAGGTGGGCGGCGCCAAAATATGGCGCATAGCCGGGACCGGATACTTATCCGGCATGTCGAAGAGTGGCGCTCAGAGTGGTTCTATATTGAGGACGTCTCTCTCCCTGACCCGGTCCAAATGGGACATCCTGAATTTACCGGTGCTCCATTGAAGAAACGCCACAGCTGGCACCCTCGGAGCCTCGAGGAGGAAGATAGTGCATAAGTCCAACAATTAATGGGCAAGATAAGGACACTTGCCTAGTCCGGGTTATCAATAATCAATGTAATGGCTATTTCCATAGTGCGAGGTGTTCAGCCGCTCCAATTCAGGGGGCTTCCCATGTGGCACTACAATGGGGAAGACGACGCCTCGCGCTGTGGACGAAAGGGTCCGGATTCCCTTACCGCCATGGCCGCAATACTGGCCGATCTGTATAAAGGGGAGAAAGAGGAGTTCACTCGTCTTACGCTTCAGGGAGGATTTTCTATGTACAATCCTCCTAGCTGGGTGAGTTTTAATCCCATCACTTTACTCAATCCTCTCCCTGAGTCATGTTTAATTGGCATTGACCCGTCCATTTGCCACAGGAATGGCGGAAGGTTATAGCGGGGATCTATAGCCCCGCTCTAGAGCCGGGGAACCATAACCGGGACCCTGACCCCAGATACAAAGAGGATCCGGACATATTTGTAGAGCTTGAGGAGGGAGTATTCTACCAGGAGAGCTATGACGGCACGGCAGTGCCAATCATGGCCGACTATCCCGGCCTCCTTCCTGCCTCAGATGTAAGTAATCAGGAGACCTCTCCTCAGAAAGAGCTACCTCACTGTACCTCACCCGCCGTACTGTCTTGTGATCCAAAGGGGAGGCGCTCAGCACACCATGCTACACCAGAGGCGTCTCGTAAGAGTGCGGCGCCCGTGCCTGTCGGATTTCGGGTTCCGGCAGACCCTTGAGGTTCAAACACTGGGGTGTGCGTGGAGATTTCGCCTCCTACCTACCTGCACCCCTCCGCCATGCTAGGATCAAAGATATGGGAAGAATAGCACAGGAGACACAGGGTTTATACTGGTTCGGGCCACCGTTGTGGTGTAATACCCTACTCCAGTGTGTGGTGTGTGGATTGCCTCTTGGGCTGATGATGACGAACGGTACAAGGAAGAACAGCCTCGTGAGGGTCTGTTCTTGGCTGGGGCGATGAATTGATGGGAGGAGTTCAGACACCTTTCTCTCACTCTCTCTCTGCTTTTAACCTCTCTAACGAGCCTCTTTCTTCCTACCACCCCCCTTTGCTCTGTGGGTGGCTGGTCCTATTTATAGAGGCCCTGGTCCTCTTCCCAAATATTGAGCGGGAAGGGAGCCAACAATGGCGGGCTAATTTGTAGGGGGACATCAAGTATCAGCTATCCTGACAAAAGTAGTCTTCGCCTGCACAAAGCTTTGGTGATGACGCCGTCTTGGGCTCCACGGTGACCTCCGTCTCGTAGTCCTCCTGGTCTTGGTCTCGTTGCACCAAAATGGCAACCTTTGCCTGATGCCTCGGTACTCCACGGCTGAGCTTGCCCCCTTCGCACCAAAGAGGAAAGGAGGACGCTGCGCGGGCTGGCACCCGCCTGGCGCCCTGAGTCGTCATGGCTTGCGTCATGGCACCTCGTGAGGTACCCTGTCTTGATCTCTCCGCCTCCTCGTGAGCTAGCCTAACGAGGCCGTGCCTGAGGAGGCTCCGCGTCGTCCGCCCCGCGAGGCTTGGCCCCTCGCGAGGGTCTTGAGTTTATGTTGGTGAAGATGGGCCGTGTTGGGCCCCCCTTTGAGCCACGCTGCAGGCCGCAGGCAGGCAAGTCTGGGGACCCCCGTTCCCAGAACGCCGACAGTAGCCCCCGGGCCCAAGGCGCCCGGACTTGGCCGTGCAGGGAGGCGGAAGGGCAAGAGCGAAGCACCGCGGGCCCTAACAGCCTGCGGCCTTGGGTGCCGCGTGGCGGTTGACTGGACGTGGGCGCCTCCACTTCCTCACGGCGCCTTAGCAACTGCACGGATTAGACAAGTCACTGCATGCGAAATGGGTCATGCTTACCTGCGATCATGGAGGTCGGCGGTTGGCCTCCGCCGGTTATAAGTACGGAATGTCGCGCGCCCTTCCAGTCCATCCCTCCTTGCTTCTCCTTCTTCCCAATTCTTGCTCCGTCTTGCTGTGATGGCTCCAATCCACTGGTTCTCGACGGCAGAGAAGGGAAAGGCTCCCCGAGAGGGACCAGACCCACTTCCACCGAAGAAACGGCATGTCCACCATGGCCCGGACGAGGGGGCCCTTCAGGTGGTGTCGAGGCCTTGGGGCGAGCGGGCGCCGCCGGGGTTCCCGCTTCCATTGTACGCCCACGTCGAGGGCCCCGAAGGAGCTGATGCTGACAGCCACGGGCGGCGCCGCCGTCGGTGCCGACGGGTCACGAAGGTGTGGGTCGTCCCCCCTGGGGCCCACGCCGAGGGCTCCTCCCAAGAGTTCGTGTTCCACGTCGCCATTCCTCTTCAGTCTTGGATCCGCCTTCCTCCCTTCTTCGCCTTCGTCATCCCGCAAGGGGAGCCCCTGGAGCTCTGGCTGCAGCACGCCGGCTGCAGCACCCTCGCGACCGAGGCAGAGGTCGCGGTCGTCGCCCCGGGCGAGGTCTACATGACCCAGGGCTGGAGAGAGATTGCCCGGGTTTGCAGGACAAGGGGCGTCTTCGCGATCCACTTGGACTACGACGGTGCTTCGGTGATGCTCCTCAAGGTCTTTGACGCGAATGGGCGCCGGGTGGAGTGCTGCCCCGGTGAAGGCTGCCAGGGCCCTGCTGCGACGAGGACTGGGCTCGCCAATCGCTCCCTTGGCGGCTCCTCAGGTGGTGGAGACGTCGGAGGCTCCAGCGACTCCGGCGAGCCCTTCGCAACTCCGGAGACGAGCGACGACAGCTACGAGCCCCCGAGCCGGCGCCGCTCCCGGAGCAGGGCAGGCTCGTCAGGCCGCCCCCGACTCTGATCTGGATGGGGTAGAGGTTGGCGTCGGTGCTTGACGGCCCACTATTGATGATGGTGTCTTTTGTAGCGATGCGCGTAGTTTGCGCCTCTTTAGGATTTGTTCCCTGCGAGGAACCAAAAACGCGCCCCGTGGGGGCTTGTAAGGTGCTTGTGATCCTGTTTTGTTAATATAACCCTTGTCGTAGATTTGCGCGAGTTGCTCATCCCGTCTTAGCTCGGTCCTCCCTTTCGAACCTCATGAGGGCTTGGTGCTCTGCACCGACAGGTCCCAATCCCAAGGCGGCTTCAGCCGTTGCTGGTATGCCAGATCGCGATGCCGTGGTCAAGGCCAGGAGGTGGGCGACCCGGATTCCGGTAAGAGCCCCTGAGTCACGATGCTCAGGAGGTCCCCTTTGGCGCCCAAGCAGCCGTCGTTCGGTGAGAAAGGGGGGCGACGTCGCTAACATGGGATAGCATTAGGTGCAGGGATGGTGCCACGGTAGCTGGCGCTTCTGGGCGATAACTTATCTCGAGGATCAGGGGCCGCTCTCTGGTGTGTGGCCGGGTCCGTGCATCGGCAGGCGTGAGGTTGCTTGGCGAGGTCCTCGTGTGTGTCTCCCCTCTCACCTTTGCTCCCCTTTCCGCTCTACGTCCTCGGGTCCCGGCCCTCGAGCGAGTCTCAGCCGTCGCTGGTATGCCAGGTCGCGATGACGTGGTCAAGGCCAGAGGGTGAGGGCTGGAGAGCGAGTAGGAGCCCTGAGTCGCGATGCTCAGGCACCCCCCCTTTAACGTGCAAGCGGTTCGCGCAGACGAGAGTGAAGGAGACACAGCAAGAGCCTCACCTGACGCAGCTCCTTCAGGAGGTCCTGCAGGTCCATCATAGAAAGAGCAAGGAGTTGCCATAACAATTGACGGTCAGCCGTTGGATGCTTCCGAAGGGTAGTGAGGCACTAAAGGCTTGACGAGGTGACGCTATGCGGGGCTGTCGCGGCCAGAGCTCAGCCATCCAGGTTTGTCGGCATTGCAGGGACGGACCCATGCGCAAGAGTCGTGCCGTTTGGGAGCAGCTCCGTTAGTTGGCGGCAGCTGAGCAAGCAACTAGGTAAAGCACATTAGCCGCGAAGGAGTGGATTCATTCAAATAGATGCGGAGATCACTGGGTCAGGCGGGAGCGACTTGGAGGTCATGCTGCCCGAGGGGCGCCCCCAACAAGGTAAGCCAACAACATGGAATGAAAAGGGATACACGCTGCAGGGACGAACCCATGCGGCCTGGGAATAATGCAGCCCTGGGGGAGCTCCCAGCCGGAAGTGAAACTTGAAAGATGTCACCTGATGACGCTGAAGATGAAGGGGTGTTGGTGTAGCCGGCTCGGTGGGCTGCGGAAGCCGATCCTCATGAGCCCCCAAGCCCAGGGGCCTCGGGAGGCTCCGGAGGCGCGGGTGGTTCCTCGCGGGCCATCTCCATCTCCGCCAGGGCTACGGAGCACCTGGCCTCTTGTGCCTCCGTGATGCCCCTCATGAGGCGCTGGTGTGTGTCAGCCGCGCTCGGCAAGCCGTAAGGCATGCGAACGTAGCTGTGGGGTGGACCTCCGCAGCGCCCCACTCGCGAGGGCCAAAGGCGCCCCAGGGAGGCGACTCGGTTGAGCCCTGGTACGTCGATGCAGACGCGCAGCCGGCCATCCTCGCCTGGATGGGGAGCTACTGCTGGTAGGCGGCGGGCGCCTCTCATGAGTCTGGACTCCCGTAGCTCCTGAATGGCCTTGCTGACGAACTCCTGTGGGTCTGGATCTCCTTGCCTTGCTCCTTCTTGAGGGAAACATGCTTCGAAACACGCCTCCATGTGGTGCCCCAGCGCCTCCCTCGTGACCCTGGCTAGGTCGGTGGCCCTCCAGGGGAGAGCCCCCGAGCCCTGCCTAAGGAGGGCATTGGGCGCGCTTTCCTATGCGATGGAAGGAGGTTCCCCCTGGGTAGGCACGGGCCCAGAGGGGCCTGCCTCCTGAGGGGCCAGGCCGGACGATGTCTTCTTCTTCTTGGGGGCGGCCTCGGGAAGCCTCCTACTTCCGCGATCCGGGAGTTCCAGTGATGCGGCCTGAAAGGCTCGCTCCAGGGAACACACCGCGTCCTTCTCTTCACAGGGCACCGTGATGACTCCGCCGCTTCCTGGCATCTTGAGGACATTGTAGCCGTGGTGAGTCACGGCCATGAACTTGGCCAGCGCCGGGTACCCGAGGATGGCGTTGTACGGCAGGCGGATGTGAGCGACGTCGAAGTCGATGAGCTCGGTGCGGTAGTTGTCGCATGCCCTGAAGGTGACAGGGAGGCGGACCTGCCCAATCGGGACCGTGGAGCCGTCGGTGATACCGGAGAAGGGCTTGGTTGGCTGAAGCTGGCTGTAGGGCACTTGGAGGTTGTTGAATGTCTCTATGGACAGGACGTTGAGCCCTGCCCCGCCATCCATGAGGGTCTTGGTGACCACCACGTTGCTGATGATTGGGGAACAAAGCATCGAGAGGACTCCGGCTGTAGCCGCACACTTGAGTTGATCTGCTGAGCTGAATGTGATGGCGCATGCCGACCACCTGAGAGGGCGCGTGGCTTCAAGCCTGGGGAGGACTGCGTTCACTTCGCGGGCGAACTGCTTGAAGATGCACTGAGAGGCTGGGGCTTGAGCTCCGCCCAGGATGCAGGCGATCGCGCTCGGCTCCTGGAAGCCCCTAGCCTCCTCGTCCCGGTGGCGGTCCTCGTTTCTGCTTGGCTGCGGCGGCAGCGGTGGGAGGCCTGCGTTGCCTTGCAGGCGATCCTCGCGAGGATGATCCCTCCAGCCTCCCTCGCGAGGTGGGTCTTGCCAGCGATCCTCGTGAGGTTGGTCGCGCCACCCCTGGCGCGGGCTACGGTCTTCCCAGTGTCCTGCGTTCCTTCCTCCTCCTCGACCGTATCCCCGGTCACCATGGTCAGGGCGACGGCCGATCCTTCCTTCACGCACGGCTCGGAGTTCTTGGCATTCGCTGGTGTTGTGGGTGTGTAGGTCGTGGTACACGCAGTACCGGTTGCCCTTGGGAGGTTCGGGCTGATCTCTGCCCCGCTTGGTGTCTAGTTCAGCCGCGAGCACGGCAGCCCCCTTGCGCTTCACTTCCTTGGCCTTGAGCTTCTTCTCTTCTGGGTCTGAAGCAGGCAGCTCGAGGAGGGAGAGACGCCCTTCCACAGCCATGGCGCACTTGTTCGCCAAGTTGAACAGCTCCAAGGAAGTGCACAGGTCTTCATGCATCGCCAGCTCCTCCTTCATCTTGACGTCGCGCACGCCATCAGAGAAGGCTGAGATGATGGCCTCCTCAGTCACCTTGGGGATCTTGAGGCGTGCATTGTTGAAGCGCTGGATGTACTTCTGCAGGGTCTCCCCGGGTTGTTGCTTGATGCGGCGCATGTCGCTCACGGCGGGTGGCCAGTCGCGAGTTCCTTGGAAGTTGGCGATGAAGCGGGTGCGCATCTCTTCCTAGGAGGAGATTGTGCCTGGAGCCAGGTTCAGGAGCTAGGTGCGGGCCCTGTACTTGAGTGCCATGGGAAACCAGTTCGCCATGACCTTCTCGTCTCCGTTGGCAGCTTCGATGCCCAGCTCGTAGAGCTGGAGGAACTCCGCAGGGTCGGCCGTGCCGTCGTAGCGAGGAGGCAGGTCTGGCTTGAACTTGCCTGGCCACGCGATGCTGCGCAGCTCGGTGGTGTAGGCGCGGCAGCCTGCTGTGGTCACGGGAGGCCTTGGGTGATGGAGAGCCTGGTCTTGCATGTCCCCACGCGCCGGAGCAAGAGGATGGTCGCGACGTGCTGGAGCAGGGAGCGCCCGGGCAGCTTCTGGCGGGCGAGGGACTTTTTGCCAGCTCTGTTCTTGCCGTGCTGGCACCTGACGGAGCGGGTTCCGCCCAGGGGCCACGCGCCTTGGTTCCATGGCGTCTTCTTGAGGAGGAGGCGGCCGGGGCGCCGCCGGAGCCTCATCGCCCGCGCAGGGCGGGGTGCGGTGCAGCGGAACGGACAGCGCGGAAGAACCCCCTGCAGCGCGGACAAGCTCGGCGATGCGGCCGAGCCATTCTTCGTAGACGTCGTCGACGGGACGGTAGCGCAGGAGCTCGTTCGCTGCAATGACTGCAGCCCGAGCCTCCATGGGCGCGCGGAGCGCGCGGGACGAAGATCCAGCCGGGGCGAGCCAGGGAGTTGCGGTGCGGCCGTCTTGGCGCACGGATGGATGCTGAGATGATGCCTGCTGCTCATCCCCTGCCGGGCCGGTGGCGGCGTTGACGGCAGGTGACGGGGAACGGCGAGGACGCCCACCGACAGGGGCTATCTGGGCGACGCAGGAAGCGAGGGCGGCCCGGCGCTCCGCGCGGGCCCAACATGCGTCAGACATGAGCGCGATGGTCAGAGGAGAACGGGGCGGTGGAAGACGAATTCCAGCGCACCCCTACCTGGCGCGCCAAATGTCGGATTTCGGGTTCCGGCAGACCCTTGAGGTTCGAACACTGGGGTGCGCGCGGAGATTTCGCCTCCTACCTACCTGCACCCCTCCGCCACGCTAGGATCAAAGATATGTGAAGAACAGCACAGGAGACACAGGGTTTATACTGGTTCGGGCCACCGTTGTGGTGTAATACCCTACTCCAGTGTGTGGTGTGTGGATTGCCTCTTGGGCTGATGATGACGAACGATACAAGGAAGAACAGCCTCGCGAGGGTCTGTTCTTGGCTGGGGCGATGAATTGATGGGAGGAGTTCAGCCACCTTTCTCTCTCTCTCTCTCTGCTTCTAACCTCTCTAACGAGCCTCTTTCTGCCTACCACCCCCCTTTGCTCTGTGGATGGCTGGTCCTATTTATAGAGGCCCTAGTCCTCGTCCCAAATATTGAGCGGGAAGGGAGCCAACAATGACGGGCTAATTTGAAGGGGGACAGCAAGTATCAGCTATCCTGACAAAAGTAGTCTTCGCCTGCGCAAAGCTCTGGTGATGACGCCGTCTTGGGCTCCACGGTGACCTCCATCTCGTAGTCCTCCTGGTCTTGGTCTCGTTGCACCGAAATGGCAACCTTTGCCTGATGCCTCGGTACTCCGCGGCTGCGCTTGCCCCCTTTGCACCAAAGAGGAAAGGAGGACGCTGCGCGGGCTGGCACCCGCCTGGTGCCCTGAGTCGTCATGGCTTGTGTCATGGCACCTCGTGAGGTACCCTGTCTTGATCTCTCCACCTCCTCGTGAGCCAGCCTGACGAGGCCGTGCCTGAGGAGGCTCCGCGTCATCCACCCCGCGAGGCTTGGCCCCTCGCGAGGGTCTTGAGTTTGTGTTGGTGAAGATGGGCCATGTTGGGCCCCCCTTTGAGCCACGCCGCAGGCCGCAGGCAGGCAAGTCTGGGGACCCCTGTTCCCAGAACGCCGACAGCGCCGAACAAGTCGTCAAAGAGGAAGGCAGACAATAACACGTCCGAACCTTCATCAAAGAGGTATGGCTTTTTAGATATGCATCCTGGCCGTCACATCAAACCGTGACATTATCCGCGGCGTCTTATTAGGAACAGCGTTCGCCGGACTATGTCCGGGGATCCTGCCGGTCGCTCCTCCACTAGTCAGATTCCAGACCCTGCCCTAAGGATGGGGGCTGACATGGGAGTGACGCCGGATTGTCCTTCTGCAGAGGATTCGGATGATATGTCTTTCACGAACTATGAAGTGGAGAGCGCCATGAATCATCAGTGCCGATGGGCCGCTCTTCGCGACCCCGACTTTACAAAAGAGGCATTTAATGCCTTCAGCTCGGCTGACGCATACATCCGAGCTACTCGGGATGGGCTTGCCAAAGCCACGGACCAACATTTAAAAGATATGCGGGTAAATACAAATTTGGTAATCACGTACCAATAGCCCCGAGACTTGAAGAAGTTGATACAACTGATTTAAGGATCATTGTATAATTAGGCGCTCACGGAGAAGAATAGCCTGCTGTCTCAAGAGTTGGAAAAGTGTCAGACCCGGCTGGTTGCGCTTACCGCCAAACTGGAGAAATCCAAGAAGGCAACGCCTGGTAATATTCCCTTCCATCCAGAAAAATGTAATCATAAACCAGTAATGTTAATAATATTGCGTTTCTGATGATAGGATCAGTAGATCAACTGGAAGGGGAACTGAAAGTCGCGCAGGCAGGCGAACAAGAGGCCAAAAGGCAACTGGCCGCAGGCGAACGTGTGCTGACACGGGTCAGGGATGAAAAGAACAAGCTGCAGGATTCTAATACCCTGCTGGGTGAAGGACTAAAAGATGAGCGAGCCTAGCTAGCTGACGCTGTCAAGGAGAATAGGAGGCTACGAGCCAGCATATTCAGTATGCTTTTAACCTTACCTTAATGTAATTCAGCAAAGAAATGATTTAACAGATTTATGTCTACAGGTATGCTGACTGGCCGTCCTGAAGAGGAAATGTCCGGCTCTCAAGGCGACCTGCTGCAAGAGTTGTCCCAACTGCACGAGCGAGCTCGACAAGCAATGCAGAGCATTTCCAAAGCTTTGTGGCCATCCGCCTCTCCTCCAGGAAGTATAGAGGATCTTGTGAAGCTATTCCAAGGAGCTTGGCGGCGCTTCCGATTATGGAAGATATCGGCCTGCCAAGAAGGTGCGCAAGAGGCCTGGGCCATGGTAAAAACACGGTACACCAAGCTTGATCCAAATCATATGGCCCGGGTCGGACCTCGGGGGTCAGATGGAAAAGAAATTCCAGTTAGTCTGGTATATGACCAAGTAAAGATAGCCGCCAAGTTTTCACAACAGGATTGTAAGCTAGACGGTCTGTTAGATGGCATAGAGGAAGAAGTTTTTGAGTCCAAGTGACTATGTACTTCATTTAACAAATTTGTCCCTAGCCGGATTATAAAATGATTGTCATGGCACACCTTTTCGCTTCGACCTCTGGATCCGAAGGAGTGTTTCCGAATACCCGCTCGATAATATAGACCGGGGTACGCGTGGAAACCAGATGTAGGGGTTATAGTTTCTTGAACAGACAAGTTGTATCTGGCTAGCTATGTTATATTACATGTTGATTGTAAGAAACATCTTCCAGGGAGAATAGTTCCGTTAAGGGTTCCTTTCCTTGGCCGGATACGCGTTAGTATGCATGTCCGAACTGTGATTGAAAAATCACAGTATACGTAACATCTGGGGATTCGTAGTGTGATGAAGGTAAAACGTCTTTAGTTCGCCGACCGAATATTCCCTTAAGAACGCTAGCTTTCGGCTTCACCCAGTCTGAGGTACAAATCCGGATGACCCGGCTGTAACAATCACAGAGGTGCTCCCTTTATGCCCTAGCCAAACAAACGGGAACGTAGGGCATAAGCACAGGAGCCAGGCAACCTAGCTTGGCAAAAACTTAAGTCATAACGATGCATATAATGGCAAAGAAAAGGTACATATGCGGAAGAGGACACATATGTGTTGAGCTTGATGCTCGGAAAATAATAATAAGCTTCTGTAAAAGAAGCCCCCAGGTATTATGAGTGTATACATTTAAGGATGTGCACATCATAGGTATGCGGTCTGGCCGCACAAATGCTAAAGAGCTAGAGAAAAATTAAAGAGGGTAAAAATGAAAACAAAGGGAGAAGAAGACGAACAAAGAGTACGGCGCTAGGCGTAGAATCTTCGGAGTCTTGCGGCATTCCACGGGTTCGGCTCTAGGCGATTGTCAGATGCATCACGCAGGCGGTACACTCCTCCAGTGAGAACCTCATCTATGATGAAGGGACCCTCACACTTGGGCTTGAGTTTGTCCTTTTTCTTTTCTGGCAAGTGTAGAACGAGTTCACCAACATTATAAGTCTTGGTCCACACTTCTCTGTTCTGGTATCTGTGAGCCTGTTGTTGATAGAATGCAGAACGGGCCTTTGCAACGTCATGCTCCTCCACCGGGGCATCTAGACTGCCCTGTCAATCAAGCTCGTCCTCTCTCTCTTCGTACATGTGCACTCGAGCTGAGTCATGAAGGATGTCGCAGGGCAAAACGGCCTCTGTGTCATACACCATGAAGAATGGTGTGTATTTGGTAGTGCGACTGGGCATGGTCCGTAGCCCTCAGAGTACGGAGTCGAGCTCCTCAACCCAGTGCTTGTCTAATTCCTTCAAAGACTGCACTAGTCTAGGCTTGATGCCGCTCATGATAAGACTATTAGCTCGTTCGACTTGACTGTTTGTTTGTGGGTGATAGACAAAATCATAACCGAGCTTAATGCCTAGGTTAGCACACCATGTTTACTTCGTCAGCTGTAAAATTGGAGCCGTTATCGGTGATGATGTTGTGTGGGACACCATAACGATGCACGACACTAGATATAAAGTCTATCACCGGTTCGGCTTCGGCCATTTTAACTGGCTTGGCCTCTATCCACTTTGTAAACGTATCTACCATGACCAGTAGATATTTTTTCTTGTGGCTTCCTCCTTTGAGGGGTCCGACCATATCAAGCCCCTAGACCGCGAAAGGCCAAGTAATGGGGATTGTTTGTAGAGGGGTAGGCAGCATATGGCATTGATTGGCGAAAAGCTGGCATCCGACACAGCATTGGACAAGGTCCTGTGCATCTGCTCGGGCCGTCAGCCAAAACAAACCTGTACGGAAGGCTTTACTTACAAGGGCCCAAGCCGCGGCGTGGTGACCACCGAGGCCAACATAGATTTCAGCCAGGAGCTACCGTCCCTCTTCTTCAGAGATACGTCATTGAAGGACTCCGGTGGCACTTTTCTTGTAGATCTCTCCTTCATGGACCTTATAGGCTTTCAAATGCTAAACAATGTAGCGAGCCTCATTCTGATCCTTGGGGAGCTCTCGCCTATTAAGGTAGGCCAAGAAGGGTTCGGTCTATGGGGCAATTACTGCCATTATTAGATGGTCCAATGGTGTTATCTCGGTGGCTGAGCCCCCAATGATATCGGTATTATGTTCGGATTCTGGAGGTATAATCAAATCCGGATTGGCGTTGCCGTTCTCGTCCTGCCACACCACGGATGGCTTGAAGAGCCATTCCAGAAAGATGTTAGGCGGGACGGGGTCGCGCTTAGCGCCCATGCGAGCAAGGACATCCGCCGCTTGATTACTTTCTTGAGCCACATGATGAAACTCGAGTCCCTCGAACCGAGCTGATATTTTGAGTATGGCGTTATGATATGCCGCCATCTTTGGATATTTGGCGTCGAAGTCTCCATTTATTAGGGATATCGCGAGAGTTGAATCCCCGCGCACCTCCAGGCATTGTATGCCCATGGAGGCAGCCATCCGAAGACCGTGCAATAGGGCCTCGCATTCGGCTGCATTGTTGGAGTCTGTGTATAATATTTGGAGTACGTATTGAATTGTGTCTCTAGTGGGGGATGTCAAGACAACACCCGGTCCCAAGCCGGCCAGCATTTTAGAGCCATCTAAGTGCATGACCCAGTTGGAATATGTACCGTACTCTTTAGGGAGTTCGGCCTCTGTCCATTCAGCGACGAAGTCGGCCAATACTTGGGATTTAATGGCTCAGCGTGGTTTGTATGTTATTTAAAATGGTAGGAGCTCAATAGCCCACTTGGAAATCCGGCCCGTAGCGTCGTGGTTATTTATTATATCATTGAGTGGTACTTCGAAAGCCACCGTGATCGAACACTCTTGGAAGTAGTGTCGTAGCTTCCGGGATGCCATGAAGATTGTGTATGCTATCTTTTGGTAATGAGGGTACCGGGATTTTGCATGGTGTGAGGACAGTGGATACGTAGTATACCGGTTTCTAAAGTGGGAACTTGTGTCCGTCCTCTTCTCGCTCAACGACGAGCACTGCGCTCACCACCTGGTCTGTTGCAGAGATGTATAATAGCATCAGTTCGCCGATGTTTGGCGCGGCCAGGATTGGGTTGCTCGCTAAAAGAGCCTTTATTTCCTCCAGTTCGGCTGTTGCCGCTTCCGTCCACTCAAAGTTGTTGGTACGTCGGAGAAGGCGATAAAGTGGCAATGCTTTTTCTCCTAGTCTGGAGATAAAGCGGCTTAAATCTGCCACACATCCGGCTAGTTTTTGGACCTATTTAAGGTTCGTTGGTGTAGCCAATTGTGACAAAGCTCGGATTTTGGCTGGATTTGCCTCAATTCCTCTATTGGAAACGATGAAGCCCAACACTTTTCCGGCGGGAACGCCGAAAACACACTTTTCCGGATTGGTCTTGATGTCATATGTCCGGAGGTTGTCGAATGTGAGACGCAGGTCTTCTATTAATGACTGGACGTGCTTAGTCTTGATGACGACGTCATCCACATATGCTTCAAGTGTCTTGCCGATTTGTTTCTCCAGCCATGTTTGAATCATGCATTGGTAGGTGGCGCCGGCGTTTTTAAGCCCAAAGGGCATAGTGTTGAAGCAGAAAGGCCCGTATGGGGTGATGAATGTCGTTGCGGCTTGATCGGACTCCTTCATTTTAATTTGATGGTATCCGGAGTATGCGTCAAGGAAACACAGTGAGTCGTGTCCTGCAGTTGCATCAATCGTATGATCGATGCGGGGGGAGGGATCCTTAGGGCAAGCCTTATTCAGGTCTTTGAAATCGACGCATAGGTGCTAGGATTTGTCCTTCTTTGGCACCATCACCAGGTTTGCTAGCCAGTCCGGGTGTTTTATTTCTTTGATGAATCCAGCCTCGATTAACTTGGCTAGCTCCTCCCCCATAGCTTGTCGTTTAGGTTCGGAAAAGCACCGCAGTGTTTGCTTGACCGGCTTATATCCCTTCAATATGTTGAGGTTGTGTTCGGCCAGCCTGCGTGGGATTCCTGGCATATCAGAAGGGTGCCAGGCAAATATGTCCTAGTTCTCACGCAGGAACGTTTGTAGTGCGGCGTCAACCGTTGGGTCCAGTTGTGCCCCGATGGAAGTTGTCTTCTTGGGGTCCGTCAGGTGGACTTGAAATTTGACTATTTCATCTGCTGATTTGAAGGAGGTGGATTTGGGACGCTTATCAAGGATTATGTCATCCCTATCTACCATAGAGCGTAGTGCGGTTAACTCTTCAGCCGCGAGGTCCTCAGATAGTGCCTCAAGGGCCAGGGATGCTGTTTTATTTTTGGCGCGGAGGGCTATGTCCGTATCGCTAGCAAGAGTGATAATACCGTTGGGCCCGGGCATCTTGAGCTTCATATACCCGTAATGAGGTATAGCTTGAAAGCGTGTGAATGCGTCTCGCCCCAACAGGGCGTGATATCCACTGTTGAAAGGGGCCACTTGGAAGGTTATCTCTTCGGACCGATAGTTCTCCGGCGTGTCGAATACCATTTCAAGTGTAATTTTCCCCGGGCATCGTGCCTCCTGGCTGGGAATGATCCCTCGGAGGGTCGTATTACTATGCTCGATGCGGCTCTTGTCTATTTCCATTTTATTCAGTGTGTCCTCGTAGATGAGGTTTAGTCCGCTGTCACCGTCCATGAGCACTTTAGTGAGCCGAAAGCCATCCACAATTGGGTTGAGGACCAAGGCGGCTGGTGCCTGGACTGACCAGATTTTTGGTTCGTCACTAGCATTGAAAGTTATGACCGTGTTGTTCCAAGGTTTTATTGTTGCGACTTGGCAGACTTCGGCGAGGTCGCGGAGTGCCCTCTTGTGCCGATTGTTTGAAGCAAAAGTCTTGAAGACTGTTAATACTCTGAGGTCGTCGTCTTCTGGGGGAATTTGCTCCGTGGTGTTTTTCGTGAGGATATCCTCGCCGGTCTTGGCCACTTGCCAGAGTATCCAACATGCTCTAAGGCTGTGGGTTGGTACGGTATCCGGTGTCGCGTGTCGCGTGTCTTTTGCATTGCCTATCGAGCCATCCCTCTAGAACGGTTCCGTGTCCCATAATGGGTTTAGTTTTCTTTACTATGAGTTCGGGTGCCCTGCGAGGGTGCATCCGTTTTGCTCGCCCGAGGGGTTGGGTGGAGACCGGTGGCTGCCAGGGAGCTGTCTGGGTTTTCCAGGTGCTTTCCATTATACAGTACTTTTGTACTATAGTTGCCAAGTCAGCAAAGTGTAATACGCAACGGCGGTTGATGGAGTTGAGGATTCCTTCGTCCGTGCAATTATTGCGGAATACTGAAATCGCGTCCTCGTTGCGGCAATCTTTAATCTTGTCTTTGACAAGGAGGAACCTGGCCCAAAAGTGATGGACTGTTTCCTGAGACTGTTGTCGTATGCATGTGAGGTCGCACATATCCGGATGACCGGAATTTTTTGTTGAATATTGCATGTGGTGGGTGGGTGACTTTAAATCCGAACCCTGACCCAATTTGGAGTTCGCAGTTTGAAAGGCTTCCGAGCCTATTAGACTGGGCTCCGGGATGTCAGGTGATTTTTCAGGCCCAACGTCCGACTCTAGGTTCGGAGGACTGGGAGTATCATTCCATAGACAGGTGTCTGGCTCTTCGAGCTTGGAAATCCGAACATAGTTCGTCTTCAACATAGAGGAAGAGTTGTTGTTTTGCTCCTCTACGACTGCTATCTGATGGCTGATCGGCAGATATTTGATTTCTCTCTGATCGGGTTTAAACCCAATCTAATCATAGTCTGTAGCGACCCCATGGCGGCGATGCGATCCAGGAGTTCGTTTAAAGATGACAACTCCGCCGGATCCATCCATTTGGAGTATTTGGAGTCAACACGGAGGGGATTTTCGATGACCTGAGAAGTCATCGTCGGGTTAATGGCCGAACGGGCGATCATGGTAAAGTTGCCTAATCGGAGGGTTTGGCCTGGGGTCAGGGCTCCTCCGGAGGTGATGTCGTCCTTGATGACAAGGCGAGCCATCGATCCTTCTGGTGACGATGCAGTGAAAATCTTAATGAAAGCACCAATGTCGGTGTCAAAACCGGTGGATCTCGGGTAGGGGGTCCCGAACTGTGCGTCTAAGGTCGATGGTAACAGGAGACAAGGGACACGGTGCTTACCCAGGTTCTAGCCCTCTTGATGGAGGTAATACCCTACGTCCTACTTGATTGATCTTGATGAGTATGAGGATTACAAGAGTTGATCTACCACGAGATCGTTGTGGCTAAACGCTAGAAGTCTAGCCTGTATGATTGTGATTGTCCTCTACGGACAAAACCCTCTGGTTTATATAGACACCTGAGGGGCCTAGGGTTATACAAAGTTGGTTACAGAGAAAGGAAATAATACATCCGGATGCCTATCTTGCCTTCCACGCAAAGGAGAGTCCCATCCGGACATGGGAGGAAGTCTTCTATCTTGTATCATCATGGCCAAATAGTCTGGCCCATGTCACATAGGCCGGATGCTCGAGGACCCCTTATCCAGGACTCCCTCAGTGGCTGGTCGTGCCGTACTTGCATCGGACGCCCGCCACGCTGTTCACATGGGTCGCGTCGTTCGCCTTGTCCGCGGCCTGCTCGATGCCAACGTGATGGTCGGTAGGCTCGACCGCCTCCTTGGCCCAGGTGTCCACCTGAGCACAGTAGAGGAACATGGTCGTCGCATCCTCGAGCTAGTGATCTCCGATGAAATAGCCAACTTGGAGCTCGAGATCGCACTCCGGATGTACCGCGAGCGTGTCGACTGCTTGGAAGAACGCCTCCACAAGTTCAGGCAGAGCCAAGAGCTACCGTTGGCAAGGGCTATTGGTCATGGTCTCATGGACGTTTTTTCTTTTTTTGAGTCGTTTCGACATGAATAGCTATGTATTCACAGCAATCATAGTATTGCTCTCTTTATTACTCTGTTTCAATGTGTGTACTCTATTTTCCGTTCTTATATGTCCTGTTTCAATGTGTGTATATACGCTTTCCATTCCGTATATGTGGATGATAATAGCTAGATTCAAATTAGTATACAAAAACAGAGTGCCTAATTAATGATCCTCGCCACTCACCTACCAAACCTCGACCGCGAGATAGAGCGCCAATCGTGTGGGGGCGGTTGTCTTGCCAGATCTTTACATTTTCTTTTTTGAACACCAGATATTTACATCATCTGATGATTTTTTAACTCGCACACAAGTACACAAAAATATGATTTTTCAAACCGTTATGGTTACCCGTTGCATGTAGATGTAGTTCAAATTTGAATTACGGTAATTAAATGGCTAAAAAATCACTTAAATGTGTTTAAAAAGTCAAACGACCCCTGAAATTTTCCAAATTTTCACATGATAGTTGTATTAGTGCATGTTAAACATAGAAAAAAATTGAAGGTCGTAAGAGGAAGCCATCTCCCGTTCACCATCAAACATGCATTGTTCCCTCTCGGAACCACGAACCTTCTAGTGAGTTGCTCCAGTTTGTGAGGGTGGCTGTCCAAACTTTCATCAAACAAGCCAATTTTTTACCACATCATCTTGGTGACATGACATTACATCAAGCAAGGTTTCATGTTTTTCTAATCATTTTTTAATTTTTTGGAATTAAAATGTCATGGCACTCCATGCATGTGCCCATGCCGTGCAACCAATATGTTTGAAAATTCCTTCTAATTTACTGCACATGGAATTAACTCGCACACAAGTACACAAATATGATTTTTCAAACCGTTATGGTTAGCCGTTGCATGTAGATGTAGTTCAAATTTGAATTACGGTCACTAAATGGCTAGAAAATCACTTAAATGTCTTTAAAAGGTCAAATGACCCGTGAAATTTTCCAAATTTTCACATGACAGTTGTATTAGTGCATGTTAAACATAGAAAAAAATTTGAAGGCCGTAAGAGGAAGCTATGTCATGTCCGTCATCAAACATCCATTGTTCCCTCTCGGAACCACGAACCTTCTAGTGAGTTGCTCCGGTTTTGTGAGGGGGGTGTGCCCAAACTTTCGTCAAAAAGGCCAATTTTTTTACCACATCATATTGGTGCATGACATTACATCAATCAAGGTTTCATGTTTTTGTGATCATTTTTTAATTTTTTAGAATTAAAATGCCATGGCACTCCATGCATACATATGCATGTGTCCATGTCGTGAGACCAATATGTTTCAAAATTCCTTCTAATTTACTGCACATGGAATTAACTCGCACACAAGTACACAAATATGATTTTTCAAACCGTTATGGTTAGTCGTTGCATGCAGATGTAGTTCAAATTTGAATTACGGTCATTAAATGGCTAGAAAATCACTTAAATGTCTTTAAAGATTAAATGACCCCTAAAATTTTCCAATTTTTCACATGACAGTTTTATTGGTGCACGTTAAATGTAGAAAAAAAATTGAAGGCCGTAAGAGGAAGTTATCTCCTATTCGTCATGAAACATGCATTCTTCCCACTCGGAACCACGAGCCTTCTAGTGAGTTGCTTTGGTTTGTGAGGGGGGTGTGTCCAAACTTTCGTCAAATAGGCCAATTTTTTACCACATCATCTTGGTGGCATGACATTACATCAAGCAAGGTTTCATGTTTTTCTGATAATTTTTTAATTTTTTTGGAATTAAAATGCCATGGCACTCCATGCATACATATGCATGTGTCCATGTCGTGAGACCAATATGTTTGAAAATTCCTTCTAATTTACTGCACATGGAATTAACTCGCCACAAGTACACAAATATGATTTTGCAAACCGTTATGGTTAGCCATTGCATGTAGATGTAGTTCAAACTTGAATTGTGGTCATTAGATGGCTATAAAATCACTTAAATGTCTTTAAAAGGTCAAATGACCCCTGGAATTTTCCAAATTTTCACATGATAGTTGTATTAGTGCACGTTACACATACAAAAAATTTGAAGGCTGTAAGAGGAAGCTATCTCCCATTCGTCATCAAACATGCATTGTTCCCTCTCGGAACCATGAGCCTTCTAGTGAGTTGCTCCGGTTTGTGAGGGGTGTGTACAAACTTTCGTCACACATGCCAAGTTTTTACCACATCATCTTGGTGGCATGACATTACATCAACCAAGGTTTCATGTGTTTCTGATTTTTTTTATTTTTTGGAATTTAAATGCCATGGAAATACATGCTTAATTGTGGCATAGCCATTAGACCAATATGTTTGAAAATTCCTTCCAATTTACTGCACATGGAATTAAATCACACACAAGTACACAAAATATGACTTTTCAAACCATTATGGTTAGCTGTTGCATGTACATGTAGTTCAAATTTCAATTACGGTCATTAAATGGCTAGAAAATCACTTAAATGTCTTAAAAGTTCAAATGACCCTTGAAATTTTCCAAAATTTGACATGACAGTTGTATTAGTACTACAAATTTTCTCGTACATTTAAAACACCATATGTTGCCACTTTACTCCAAATTCGTCTTTCATAGGTAATAAAAAATATCTACAACATCACACACAGTTGTTTTCTAGGAACCGTTTGCGATGAAAATATCTAGGTCTATTTAAGTCTTCCTCCTTAAGCTTCGCCAGCTCATCTACTCCAGTGCCGGCAACCCCGAATCCACGAATCATGATCCCCATTCCCACACCCCTTCTTGCAAAGATGACGCCATGGAATCGCTTCGTGAAGGCCCGTACGATGGTCGCGTCCCCCCGAGCGCCACCGCCTGCGCCGAGAGTGCGGTCGCCTACGCCGAGAGTGGCACCGCATCCACATTGAGCGCGGCCGCTTCCACCGAGAGGGCGTCTACGACAGCCGACAGGGAAGCTGCAATAGCCAAGACGGCTGCAGCTGCTACTGCGACGACGGCTGCAAACATCGAGAGCGCTCGAGCTGTCGTCCGTGCCGCCGATGTCGCCCTGGCCCGGGTCGAGGCCATCCACGCCAAGATCGAGGATGCACACGCTAAGATATTCTAGGCCACCTCGGACTCTAGCATGCAACCCACATCTAAAAAGGCGGCGGTGGCCATGGACCACATGCTTCCTCATGAGGTCGCCGAGCGGGAGCTGGAGATGTAGGAGGCGGCGGAGGTCGAGGAGCAACGGGAGGAGGAGTTGCGCGTGGCTGAGGTCGAGGTAGAGAAGAGTTTGTCCATCGAGGAATCGGCCGTGGAGTACCAACGCGAGCTCTGGCGCAGCCACTACTATGAGTACTACAACCTTGAGGGTGGCGCCAAGGACAAGGACGAGGATGCGGCCGACTTCAGCATGGGGGATGCGGAGTCCACCAACGGCGGCATGTCGCCAGGACAAGTCATCGACGTCTCATCTCACACCGGCGATGCATAGGCCAGCGCGGCGGCAGATTTGTTAAAATTATGCATACTTAGGCTTTATTTTTAATGCTGGTCTTTTATTAGAGCAATGTTTAGGTCAATTGGCTCTATTTAATTACTAAAATTTCTCGATTCAGTAAGTGTGGTTTGTCTGCTGTACTCTCTTTTGTGTGCCCAAATTAGCAAGCGATGTTAAATTATGCAATGACGTATCTGGGGAAATTTCCACCAAAATTTGAATTATCAAACTCATCCCATGCGCGTAAAGCAGAAGAATCATTTGCAATGCACACAATCGTTCAAAGTGAATGGTCCGGCGGCACCGCGCGCAAAGTTTCCCTCCACATTTCCGAAATTTTGGCCAACCGCCAAAATATCTACCCCCGCCCCCTCCCCCCTTCCCCACCCCCTTTTCTCCCCGACCACAACTCACATTTCCCCCGTTTCCTCCTTCCTTCCTTCCTTCCTTCCTAAGCTATAGCCGCTTCCTCACTCTCGCCGTCTCGCATCCTACCGCCAGGGTTGCCATGGTCTTCTTCAAAGACCTCTCCAGCGGCTCCTCCTCCGGTGATGACTCCTTCACTACCCGGGTATGCCTCTCTTCTCTCTCTTGAGCTATGATTTGGAATGAAGGATTTTTACCCGCGGTCGATTTGAGTCATTTCTTCCTCTTGTAGGTCCCTAGGACCATCAGTGGCAACGAATGGAGCGGGGTGGTTGAAGATCTATCTACTCGTTGTCACCATCAATATACATGCGTGAAGATAGTTGAGTTTGAATCTGTGGACAGTGGAGGAAGTTTCTGGCATGTGCAGAGAAGGTTAGACCCTCTTTCATTGTTACAAATCATTTGTTAGATGTGATTCAGACACTGTCACGGTCCCAACCCATTCATAGCACACCTTCAACCAAACGCATCCTAAGACAGTGTCACAGTTTGTACCTGGTATCTAAAATTGTTGCCATCTCATCAGCGATGCCATTAGAAAATTATTTGGCACCGCTTCAGTAGTTTGTGCAGCCAACTTTGGTCCACACATCCGAACAGCCAAGCAGTAAAATACTAAATCTTTATGGCACGAAGGAACTGGGCATCGGAGCAACTAGGTGCTTCGGAGTCCGGGTCCCTAATTTTTTTCCGCTGCATCGGCTCGCCAGTGCAGGGCACCGGTGCGAGATGTAGCAATAGTTGTCTTTACACCAGTTTTGGCATACATAGTGGACGGCCTTAGTGCTATTAGTTCTATGTTACTAAATTTGTGCATGTACACACCTCTTAGTATCAATTTGCTGTCATCTAAACACTGTCGCTATGCTATTGCTGTTATATTTACCTTCCTCATAAATGTTCAATTTGTTATTTATTGTACATGAGTAAGAAGTTGTAGCGTTGTGTCAGGACCCCGACTCGATGTCACATCGATCTAGCCGGTAACACCTCATATCACTTTGCGGCCTCACGCACGGTATCCCCACGGGTGTCGCCTTACCTTTGCCCGGGACCGTTTGCGCCTTTTGGCTCACGTATATGATAGTGTCGCTAGCATCCATATGATAAGGAGCCCGGGCTGACATGACTAGTCGTAAACCCAAAGTGGCACAGACTTACAGGGACAGGCATCCATGACCCAGCTTCGAACGTGTCGGTCATCAGCAAGTGGGTCCGGGCTGTAGCACTGGGCTAGCAGGACTCCGGTAAACCGGGCTGTAGCGGGCTAACAGGACTCCGGTACTCAAAGCGTGACATTTCCCCGAAGGGACAGACACAGGAACGAAGAAGGACACATGCCGGCCAGCCTAAGTGTTCCAGAGCAGTAGCAAGCTACCATGGCTCAGCGGTAACACTAGGAGACATTTCCCGGTAAGAGAGGCTACTAAAGATAAACAACTAGATAGTCAGATCCCACACATACCAAGCATTTCAATCATACACACAATATGCCCGATATGTGCAAATACAACGAAGCATCACAACATGACTCTACGATACAAGTACTTTATTTAAGGCTCAGGGAGCCATACATAACATACACAAAGGTACGGGTCTCACGACCCAACATACAAGTCATACAGTCATACAAACCAGCAGCGGAAGTACATTGTCTGAGTACAGACAACTAGTAAAATAAAAGAGGCTTGGAAAGCCTAGCTATACTACGTGGTCCATCACAATCTCAGGGTCACCACCTGGGTCCTTAGCCTACTCGTTGATGTCAACGTCTACATAGAACCCATCAGAAGGGGTTGCAGCGTCTTCTGTAAAAATGTAGATTATAGCAACATGAGTACAAAGGTACTCAGCAAGACTTACATCAGATCCTACATACATGCATATTATCAAGAAGGGTTGGTGGAGTTATTGCAGCAAGCCAGCTTTGACTCTTGGCTAGACTATCCTACGATACTCCAACTTGAAATGGTTTTGCGCACACGAGTCCACTACTCACCACTTCAATACACTACCGAGGATCCACCTCCGTCTTCCTACGGAAGGGCCATCCTCGGCACTCACACTTATCTTGAGGCTTTTAGTAGTTTCCATTTACTTGTCTATGAACTGTATCGGCAACCAAGTAGTCCTTTACCGCGGACGCGGCTATTCGAATAGATCATGTTAACCCTGCAGGGGTGTACTTCTTCATACACGCTCTCACCACTTACCGTCGTTTACACGACATGTACTCGGCAACCTTCAAGCGGAAGCCCAACGTGGGTGTCGGCCACGACCTACCTAATCACCTAAGCCTCCAGTCCAGGTTTATCGCCTATTCAGGTTC